>NC_038254.2:15676065-15852491 GCF_000004515.6 Glycine max
GCATGATCTCTAGCTTCCATGACTGCACGCTGATCACTAACATTATCTATATAATCGAGATACATCATATCCGAATCAATTCGATCCCATAATGTTCCTGATCTCGTCCTTAGGTCACATCTCCTCGGAACTCTAACGTACAGCAGTGCTTGAAAGTGTAACCTGCGTTGGTCGCCTCGACAAGATAGTATACGTTAGGGAGCACGACTCCCAAAGGTAATACCATTATATTGTTGACTATTACAATTCAGGCCTATGCCAAACACCCCACACCCCCTAGCCTCTCGCAACTAAGCATTAGTGACCTTGTTCCTTTCTCTTCACCCTCCAAAACCATCATCTTATGGATATTTTGCACTTTCAAGAATTTTCTCCCAACACACCTCTCACATCATATTGTACTAACACCCAACTCAATTCCTTTTGTCACCTATTATGATGTTTCTAGAGCTTGTATATCATTCTCTTCACCCTCACCATTCATTGGATTTTTAAAACTGCCCTTAAATTTAGACCTCCTAGACTCCATTACAACACCATCACCCCAATACCAGTCCCTACCCAAAGCCTCCAAGAAGGCCTCAGACTCATCATTACTAGTCTTAGCCACACAAAAGCCCTCCACCTCATAAGGCTCCAAGGCCCAGACCCACACACTGATTCAAAACACAAATGCACAACCTTTTCAGAAGCTTCATTCTAGACCAGACCCATATCCTCATTATTTTTTCAACTCTGAGGCTCCTTGTGTGCCCTATTTTCCTCCAAGCATACCCCTCCTTTGCAAATGATATCATTTTGTCCATTCTCAATCTCCTTTTGCCCCACTAAAACCACAACGGGACCATTTAAGTTCATAACTTAGATGAATTTTCATTTTGAATCAAAGCCCCCTCAATATGACATGTGTCCACTTGATTAGACACCTTTAAGCAATCATTACACATCATACCCCAAATAACCTTGTCTCCAGTCTCACAAACCACCCTATTCTCCAATATATGATTCTCCAAACCATCGTTATCATCTCATGAATGATTGCCCCTAACAGAAATATTAACCCCCTTATTTTCATCTAAATCTTTTTGAATTTCAATCCTCGATTCTTCATTATTTTTCACATTGAAAACACAATTTTCCTCATCAAAAAATTCTTGCCACTCTGACCACCCTTTCTTAGGCCACTTCGACATCTTCGACGAAGACGAAGATACTGACTTTCTAGCCTCAACTTCTCCATAAAACACTGGCACAGAATCCTCTTCCACGACACAAATATCATGGATCCTATCATTGATCTTCACCTTAAAAACTATGTTGATAGGCTCCCATGACGCAAATTTAATTGAAATTTTGGCCATGTCCAGACACTTCTTAAACATAGTGTTAAAATCCATAGTCTTCTATGTACCCAAAGCACACACAATGAGTTCAAAGAACTATTGATTCCACAGATGCAATGAGATTCCTAGACACTATACCAAAAAAAACCTCTCATTAGGAATATCTAAAGAAGACTATGGATTCATCTGATAAGAAATATTCTTCAAAAAATTTGCATAATCCTAGATCAATTCCTTTATATTCTCCCCTTCCAATGGTTGCAGCAATACCAAATCTCCCCCCGTCAGGGTTACTGTTATAGAACTCACCCCTTCCCTTAACATCCTCTCCTGGATATTAATCGTTATTTCCTTATCATGCGTTCTCCCCATATAACAATGATCCAATCACATCATATAATATGATTTCACTTGATACCTAAGGCTTGTCCACTCGCAAGCCTGTTTTCCATTCATCTTCGCTACACCTTAAGGCTTCCACACTTTTCTACTTGTCTCTGCCACCACAGCCTTCATATGTATAACTTTATCCTTCCTCGTCTCATCAGTTGTTCTCTTATCACCCTCAATGGCGTTCTCCCTCCTAACCACATTCTAAGAAAACCTTAGAACACTAACCCTTAATTTGTATGTGCCAATCCAAATTTGATCCAAACTCTTACCCAACACCGTTGTATCTCTCACCCCTCTAAAATGTAAAAACCCAAGTAGACTCCCATAGTTGTTCCTCTTTGCGGATATAAAAGCATCCTCCACCTATCCCCATAGCTTGAATATATTTCACATCTCTTGTGCTACATTGCCATTAGGAAAATTTGTAAAATGAAAAAAAACAATTAGAGAATCCACCCAGGCCGCCCTTTGTTGCTTGAATACCAATCCATTATTTGTCCTTTGTCATCTCACCAGTCCACTCACCCTCACCATCATCACAATCCCTTCTTGCTTGATTGATGTGAATTTGTGATGCAAAAAAAGTAGAGAAGCAAGTCATCAATACCATTGAACTAAGTGGGAATCATTTTTCAAACAAATGTTAAATCTAAGGCTGACCACAAGAATTGAATTGTGGCATATGTTTTCCCTATATATAGCGAGAAATGTAATTTTCTAGAATCTAAATAAAAGGAAACAAGAAAAGATTATATATTCATAATATAACTAATTGATATCTTTCTAATTAATGTTATGAATATTTAAAGATATGATATCTTTATTTAAAAAGGAAAAAATATAATATTTCTAATTTCTCCAATAAAGTCTAATTATTGCCAGGAGGATATCTTTATTGTTGTCAAATGATATTTTAAGTGATTTATTTATTTTGGACTCGATATAGAGGTACCAGGAGCTGGATAAATATAATATAAATCAAGAAAGGTGGCAGAGCCTCCTAATTAGATTATATTATATTTTAGCAAAAAATTAAAAATACAATTAATAAATAGCA
This sequence comes from Glycine max, assembly GCF_000004515.6. Lineage (NCBI taxonomy): Eukaryota > Viridiplantae > Streptophyta > Magnoliopsida > Fabales > Fabaceae > Glycine > Glycine max. The sequence continues at coordinate 15,678,859 of NC_038254.2, forward strand.
GAGCAAGCGGAAGGAAGGATGAAATTAGATAGATGGTACTCCTCAAGTGGACACTACAAGTTATGACATTTTAAAAAGATATAGAATATGATGAATCCCATACTCTTCTTTTTTAACAAGAAATTCTTTATAGGTTTTCTGGATATTAAGCCGAGTATTGAAGATCACTAACATCCCACACTCTTTAGGTCTTACAAAGATCTTATTTTCCTTAAAGCACCAGCGTAACCATAAAGGACTTCCATATTTTATAAACAAACATCAAGGGTACACCTTTTTAGGCTTACAAATCCCAGGTTTTTGAAAGAGAGAAAGAAAAATAATAAAAAAAATGTCCAAGTCCTAAATCATATTCGCATTTTCTAAATGAAAAAACTAAGGCCCCCTTAAGGGTACCTTCGAAGAACTTAGCCAGCCATGGTAGAGATCATACTTACAATAAGAAGGAAAATGAGGGAGAGGGGAGAATCCGAAGAACACTGAATATTATTGATAGTAGAGTGTATTACAAGCTCTTTATATTTCTTCTCCTCTTGCATCTTACAATTGAGCTCTAAGGCTCTTTATATAGAGAAAATAAGAAAGAAGAAGACAAAAGACCTCTTCAATCAAGAACAGTAAAATTACTATTCTTTTACTTTGTCACAGGGTCTACTTTTACAAAAGTTGATCATAGAAAAGACTGAAAGCAAAAGATTCTTCCAACAAATAAAGGAAAGATTCACGCCTTAAATTACAACTGTGTTTTTGCATGATGTGTCTGTGCCTTGTCTCCTGAATAATCAAATTTTTGAAGACTTTGTGATGGTAACACCCTCTTCTTCTTGGATGTTTCCTAAAGATGAACAAATAATGTCTGATGAATCTTCCATAGAAAGATCAGTGGATGGGAATGGAAGAGTTTGTTGTTTGTGGCAACCACTGGCCTCATATATTTCTTTATCTTTCTTTTCTTTTTGGAAAAATTGTACTAATTTATTGTTATGTTCTATCGAAAAAGATATGAAAATCTTCCCATCGTATCCAGGCAAAAAAAGTTTTGTGTCAAAAGTCTCTCTTATTAGGTCAAAATCCCTTCTATCAGATTCTGAGAAAAACCAGTGATAACACTGTGTCTGTGCTCTCCTGAGGCTATATTGGTATTGTATATTTCCTTGCACATCCCAGTTCTTATATTCATCATTAAATAGACAAGGAAAATCCTTGTGGTCTTTTGGCAATAGTTTCATAACATGAGTGGGATAATTTTGTGAGGTAAAATTACTCGGGTAGGTTACAATTTTGATGGAGATATAGTCCATCATTTTAGCCTATATAAGGTTTATGGCTTCATTTATAGAGGGATTAAACCCTTCAAATCTATCCGAGGGAGAGATTAAAATTGATTCTAGACAGCCATAGTCGAGAAGACTTTTTGTGGTAATTGCTAAGTCTTCGAATCCAAAGGATTTGAATTGGTCTAGGTCTAATATGGCTTTTCTGAAAAGGAATTTTATTTTACAAGGAAAATTAATTTTATCCTTGCAAAATGGAGTTTTATTAGTACACACAAATTTCTGGTTGAAATAGGCATGGACACCTATGTAAAGACCAAAAATTTGGGTTTGGCTGGTGTGAACCTTGAACAATAATCTTTGGATTTTCTTGAAATTATCAAGGTTCAGATGGTTTGTTGGTTCGGAAACATTTGGACTGACATAGTCTTTGTAAGTTTTGGTTTGGTCAGCATTTATAGATTGGGCTTTGAATACCTTCCTTTGCTAAACAAAGGTATTTGAAATTGGTATAAAAACCTTTATGGGATCCTGATAACAGGACAAAAGTTGTATATCCTTTCCCAGAGGGAGAGGCTTTTGTAAGGAGACGAACTCCTTGATTATTTGCTATACAGAAATTGTATAGAGCATAAATTATACCCTTTTTAACAGAACAAACAAATTGTTCATTGTTGTTTGTTACTTTGGAATATTCCAAATGTTGTTAATAAGAAAATTAAATTTATCATTGACAGCTTCCCTACTAGGGTGGTGGAACTTATTTGTAAGTATCGGTAATTCTTGATTACCAAACTTCATTTTATGTTTTATATTTTGATAAGAAACCTTGGAGGCTTTCATTTTGTCGAATACCTGCAAAACGAGAAAGAATATCAGCAGCAACATACTTATCTTCTTTTATATGTTCAAAATTTATTTTTATTCCATTATGGTAAACATATTCTTGGAATGAAAGCCATCTTTTGTGGGGGGTTTTATCAGTATTTATCTATTGACTACCATAAGCTACTATTGCTTCGCAATCAGTTCTTATGGTGATTTTGCTTTTATTTATCAGAAAAAGTTTACATGCTTCTAAAGCGTTTATCAGAGCATTGACCTCATAATCTATAGAAGTAGAATATACATGTGGTTTCGTATGATATTTTTTTAGGCATACCTACAAATTTCTTCATCATGAGTTTTTTCATATTTCTTTTTCTTTTTCTTTAGGATGACACCCCATCCTAGCTCACAATCATCACATTCTACGACTAGATAATCAGAATCTAAAGGAAGTGATAAATAAGGTAAATCATTGACCATTTCTTTATTTTCTGGACTAGTTTTATATCTTCTATATTAAATTTCCTTTGTTCAGTTAAAGAGGTTTTATTATAAAGGGGAGATGTATATTTCTCCAAGTTTTTAATAAAATTTCTTGCATAGTTAAGTAACCCAAGAAAGGCTCTTAGAGTTTTTATATCTTCCATTTTGTCTGGAAAAGCAAGAATTTTTTGGGAAATATGAGGCTAAAGCCTCATTTTTCCATTCCCTATTTCTGTTCCTAAGAAGGAAATATGGGTCTTACAAATTTTCATTTTTGACTTTGAAATAATCAAGCCAAAATTTTCAAATAAATGGAGAACTTGTTTCAAGTGTAAATAATGTTCTTCCTTTGTTTTTGAAAAAACAAACACATCATCAATATATGTACATGTGAATTCTTTATAATTTCCAAAAATATTATCCATTTTTCTTTGAAAAATTTGCGGTGCATTTTTTAATCCAAAAGACATTACCTTCCATCCAAATAATCTTTCTGAACAAGAAAAAGAAATCCACTTTACTGAGTCAAGATGCATTTTTACTTGATGAAATCCTGATTTTAAATCAAATTTTGAAAACCATTTGGCCTTGTGTATTCTATTTATTAACACGTCTTTGGAAGGAATAGTATAACCATCTATGTGGGTGCTATCATTTAGCCTTTTGTAATTATAGACCATCCTAGTCTTTCCTCTTTTTTGTTCTGAATGCTTGTTAACAATAAAAGCTGGACTTCTGTGAGGACTAGTACTGGGTTCTATAACCTTTAAATCTAAAAGGGCTTTTATATGAGTTTTGCACTCTTATTGTTCAAAATTCCCATATTGAATATCTTTGGTTTTAATAATAAGGTATGGGTTTATAATGTCTAATATACATATAATGGGATCTTTTTCCCATTATTTAGTGGGGTCTTCTCCTATTATACTTATTTTATTTAAACCATCTATAATCTGTTGTATATTTTCAAAGATTATGGTTTTGTTGATCTTAACAGAATTGTAATCATATTCTACTATAGATAAATCATATTCTAATTCAATTTCTGTTTTTATGCTATTTAAGATAGTTTCTTGATATTTATCTTGAAGTGTATCTAAAGTGCCTATGCTACAATGCTTTTGTGATTCTTTTACCTTACAACTACCACGTATGTCAAAAGGACATTGGGAATTGAGGGTAGGTGTAGGGTTGGTAGGGGTATCACCACACTTTGCTCGTATCTCTTATGTGAGTTCATCTATTATTTTTGACATTTGTGAGTTTGTAGAGATTAATAAATAATCTTTTGTAATAGTAACTAATATATTATCATGTTTAATAAAATCAAGTCCTAGGATCATTTGTTCTTTAGCAGGTTGCAAATCTACTATGTCAGCCTTGTTTATAAAAATCTTTTTGCCAAAAATGTCACAATTTGTAGATAATTGTATAGTGAATTTTTCAGTTTCTGTATCATTCATTATTATGTCTCCTGACATAGTTCTAGTCTTGGTTATTATATTACTTCTAAAGCAATTATGTTGAGATACAACACTTTTGCATATGGAAGTAAAGGAACAACCAGTGTCTACTAAAGCTTGTAAGACTACTTCAGTCTTATCAAAGTTATTTATTTTAGGAAAATTTAATTTAACCAAAATATGTAGGCTTTTATTCTTTTTATTGCAAATTATGGGGATACAATCTTTGTTTTGTACTGCCATAAGGCCACTTGTTTGTTCTTAAGAAAAAATTGTAGAGGTTCTATTTTTCTCAAAATTTTCAGAGAAAATCTACCGTTTTTTCAATTTGGTTTAATATGGTTTCCAAAGTAGAATCCTGTTATTTATAACTTTATTTCTAGAATCATTTTCCTTTTTAAAATCGGGAAAATCAGTCTTCAAAATTGTTTGTAAGCAAGTTTTGCAAAAATTCTTATAACATAAGCTACAATGAGCTTTTAATGTTTTATGAGGATATCTTTTGCAAAAATAATATTCTTTATGATCAAGTCCTGTATAGAATTGTATTTCATGTTCACAGTCATTTAAATCAATTTTGAACATAAGGTTGTATCCTAAATCATCAAGGATTTCTCCATAATGGTTATATTTATCATCTACTGGGTAGAGGTTAGTATACTCATTTCTAGTGAATTCATTGATGATTTTATAGTCTTTATTAACTTCTTCCTCAGAAGTATAGTTAGACCAACTAACTATGGAATATATTTCTGAGTTAGTAGAAATTGTTTCGTCTATGGGGATGAGGTTCATCCTACAACTTTTTATCAGTTCTACTTCTTTAGTAAACAGATTGGTCTTGTTAGGACAATCTCTAGAATAGTGTCCTAGTTGAAGGCAAGCATGACATTCTAGTTGCTTTGTATAGGTTTTAGTATCCTTGATCTTTCTAACATGTCTGTCTTTATTGATATTAGGTTTTCTAGAATTAGAGGCTCTAATTGAGTACCTATGAGTTGGGTTTTTCTTTCTAGGGGGGTTTCTACTAGGGGGTCTATACTGAGGCCTTTTTCTTCTGATTTCTTTATGGTATTGTTGTGGAGTGTAAATCTGTTTATAGATTTCTAAATCAGCCATTTTTATTTGTTTGTTAATGGCTATGTTGGTACATGTATCTTCCATTACTTTCATTATGTGTTGGATTCTAACAGTCAAATTATTCATGACTGGGTCAATTTGATCGTCATTCCAACTGTCTTTGATTTTTTGCCCTAATTTACCAGGGAGTTTTAGGAATAATTTTTCTCCCAAAGATCTATCAGTAAATCCTCCTGCTATAAAGGCATAAATTAGGTAGTCTTGGGTAAATTCTTTTATTTTACCAAAGTAACTTATAGAGAGTCTTTCTAGGTTACCTAAGTAAATCTTTTGTCTGATGGTATTTCCATCATTTACAGATTGGGCTGTAAAGATTCTTTGTATTAAACTACAAAAATTGTAGATGTTTGGACCAGGGTCAACTAAATTTGTTTTGATTTGTTCTGGGAAAGTTTGCTTAAAAGATTCCCAACATGCTCTAGCTATATCACCCAAATATGTTTCGACTCTAGTTATCATGTCTTGGCTAGTAGATACATGATTCTCATGGTTTACCCTATAGTCTCTTATAACAACAGAAGTCCACTGTTCTATGTAATTTGGAAGTAATTGAGGGTCAATACTCCCTATGTTTAATAGGAGAGAAGGCATATTAAACACTGGTTCAATGGGCAATCTTTTCCTTTTTGACTTTATATTATCTCCTAAAGATAAATCTACAAGAGTAATAATTTTTTCACGGGGGAGGAACCCCATTTGGTAATCTTCCATACCATAGTCAAATTTTGGGGTAAAATTTGAACTAGTACCGGAAGTATCAGCCATGGGGCCTTTGTAAGATTCAGGAAAAGAAACTAATGATTTTGGTTCATCAATCTTGGAAGTTATTTCTAATGTGTTTTTGAAGTTGATTTCTTTTTCATAAAAATCTTGTAGGTCAATCTTCTCAATTAAATCTTCAGTACCATCGGTATTTGAATTTTCTTTATTTATTGTTGAAAACAATTTTTGTCTAAAAATAAAGTCATCATCTTCGTCAGTGTCTTCAGAATCTGTTTCATTGTTTATGAAACTTCATGGTTGACACTTCTTGTCTTCTTCCCACTTTTTGACTGCTTTAAGAAGTTTCTGGGAAAGAAAAGTTTTTCCTGAAAAAGAATTTTCAATATTTTTGGGTTCATCATAGGGGATATATGACTCAAAATATGAACAGTGTCATAAATTCATCATAGAAATCCTAGAGGGTTCTATCTCCTTTCCTGAAGGGGTTTATATGTCTTCGTAATTAGTAAACCTTACTGAGAGACTATTTCTTCTGTTTATTATTATGGCTGCACTAGGGGTGGTTATAGCACTCCTAGAGGATCCAACATCAATATGTGTTTACCATTGGTTATTCTGATTCCTGGAGGAATAAAAAGCTTCCGGTGGCAGGAATTGGATTCCATTAGATGACAATGTTGTCACCAATGGATTCGTATTTATCCTATATCTAGGGGATATTTGGTCACTTATTCTACCTATAAAGGTAATGTCTAATTGTAAGTTATGCCTTACAAAGTTTCTTCCAAAACCTATGGTCTGGACTTCTAAATTTATGTTTTGTATAAAATCACTAAGTTTCATTGTATAATTAGGAGCAATGTATATTAGGGACACTGTTTGATTTAAATCTATTTCTATCATCCCTATTATGGCTTGGGAATTATTATCTCTAAATCTTTTATCAAAGAGTACTGCAAAAGCTTTGGCTCCTACAAAAGATCTTGTTAGAGATCTGATACCTATGGCGATTAATCCTAAGTGTACATATCTTCTATTTGTACTAAGAAGTTGTCGTCCTGTTTGTTCAAAGATTAATCTAATAATCTCGTGTCTTCCATCAGGATGATGAAAATCCTCTATTCTCCTATATCTATATAAATTTGGTTTTGTCTGAACTTAACTAATTTAAGTTGTATAGCTGTCTGGGATCTAATAAGTCTATTCTAGAGTTTGACCTAATATCAATGTTAGACTCTATGTCTACTATTTGTTCTAGTTGTATAGTTCGAGAGTTTGTTCTCCTAAACAACCTATCCATGATTCCAGGGTGTTGATTTATCGACTCAATTAAAGGATTGTGTCCTGAAAGTATTTGTGAGGTTCCTGTAAGAGGTACAATCCTCATTTCCTGGGTTTTGCTAAGATAAATTTATTTGAAGATTGGTTAATATTCTTTCCTAAAGATAATTTAGAAAGTTGTGTAGTTATTTTGTCAAGATAGTTTGAAGAAAAGTGAATTTGTTGATCTTTGGACTTAAGAAGTTCCAGAATCTCAGTTACCTTGTTTTCTAAAATTTGTACTTTATTAAAAAGCAAATTTTGTGTTTTTATAAGACTCTCCAAATGTTTAGGAAGATATTTAAGAGTTTTTGTAGAATATTTACTAAGAAAACTGTTAGTATTAGTAAAATCTCTATGTCTATCCAATATTTCTAATTTCTCCAATAAAGTCTAATTATTGCCAGGAGGATATCTTCATTGTTGTCAAATGATATTTTAAGTGATTTATTTATTTTGGACTCCATATAGGCCATCTTGGGGGTGTTCCAAACCGAACCAACCCAAACGGAAAACCGCAAACCGCAAAAAAAAAAAAAACTGAAATCCAAACCAAACCGCGAGTTTTCAGATTAGTTTGGTTTTTTTTTATATATAGAAACCGAGCGGTTTGGTTTGGTTTCGGTTTCTAGCTGAAAATCCAAACCAAACCGAACCAAACCGCATATTTACATATTATATATTTTTTTTAATTTTTATTTTAGTACGTGTGACATTACCCATTAGGTGCAGATTGCGTTTCAGTTTCACTATTTGTGTTTCACTTATTTCTGTATTGCGTTTCACTTACACACTACTGACTACACAATTCACGTTTCACTTATGATTATTAGGATGAAGAATTGGAAGATTGGAATCATTATTCATATGTTTTTATGTTTTATTTGAATTATTGTTGTAGCAAATTTTTATGAATTATTTAGATCTATTGATTGTTTTATGTTTTTATGTTTTACTTGAATTATTGTTGTAACGGATTTTTATGAATTATTTGATTGTTTTATGTTTTCATACTTTATTTTCTTAAGGAATATTTACAACAAGTTAATTTTTATTATGATTATAAATAAGATTTTATAATTTAAAAAAAAACCGAAAAAACCGTCCAAACCGCATCGTATAGATTGGTTTGGTTTGGTTTGGATTTTATTTTTTAAAAAATCCAAACCTAACCAAACTGCATATTAATTTATTGTTTGGTTTGGACGTAATTTTGAGAAAAAAAACATCCAAACCACACCGGGAACACCCCTAGGCATGCTCTTGTCATTGGGCTTCCAATTTCTTGTGTTGGATTTATTGGAATGTTGAATTTCGGTACAAGAATCTTGACATCATCTTTCACATATTAATCCTTTTTTAACTCATGATTATGCCACACTAGCTCCTACACGAGAATAATTTATTTATAGTAAATAACTTATGTAACAAAAATCTTATGATAGCTACATAATTTACTCTTTTTTTTTTTTTTACTTTTGAAACATTTATACCTAACAATTGCAAGCCAAAACGAATTTCTATTATCATGTTACATTATTTTATATAACATGGTGTTATTTTCAATATTTAATTTTTTACAATTTAATTTTAATCTCTCTAAAAAATATAAATATTAATTTCCAATTCATATTTTGTATCGTGAATGCATGCTCTAATTTTAATATAAGAGAGAAGACCGTTTAAGATTTATACATGCTCTACTATTTTTTTTATAAAGTTCGATGTTAATTATGATTTGAAGTCCAAAATAAAGTTGACGAGATACATCCATAGGAATGATAGGATTTCATGCATATCCCTAAATGCCTATAATAAGGGTTATAAAATATATAGTTTGTATATAATATAACATATACGTACCAAAAATCACGCTCAGAAAATCTAGAATGCAATTTGTAATCATATATCATTATAGATCTAGTTTCAAAAAGATTCATCATAAGCAACCGCTCCATCACGGTCTAACATCTACAATTAACCTTGTCAATATAGAAATGATAAAAAGTTGAAATATATAAGTATATTCGTTTCTAATAAAATCACCAAAAATTTATTTTTCTCTAATAATGACGTGTAGACATAAATTTTATTCTATTATTTCCAAATTATTTTCTAAATAATAAAATAGAAAATTTGAATATATACTATCCTTATATTTTTTTCCTAAATTAAAATATAAAAGAATTGTATGATTGAAATAATTATAACATGAAAATTAATAAACTCCATTATTTTCATTGGTGAAATTGAATATATCAAATGGATGCTTTAAGTTTTTTTAATATTTTAACAAGTGTATTGTACTGATAAATGCTTATTTTTTATAGTTAAATTAATAATAAATATTTTAGATATAGAAATTATACTATAAAATATTATAATAAATAAATGTCTTTAAATTAATATATAAAATATATTTTAAATTTATGATGAATAGTTAAATTACGATATAATATTATTTTAACTATTAGTAATTTTTTATATAATATTGATAGAAAGATATAGGTAAATGAGAAGATTAAGTATAGGGCAATTTAAGAGTTTTGAGAGAATACAAAATTTGTCTAATTACAAGAAAGTGCATGAAAAGCATATAAAAAGAAAGAAAGAAAGTAATCTTTAAAAATGTGTAATCAATAAATTGAGAAAAGTGAAAACTTTTTTATCCACTTTTTCATGTTTTATAGACTAATTATACTACAGAATTAGATTAGATTAATTAGATATGCGACAAATCCGCATTCACAAAGTGGTCAAAGATATTCCGTCGGTTATATTTTACAAACATCTGACAAGCGTAATGCATGGTCGTATGAATGATGTGTTGATTATTAGCAACGGGTGCATGTATAGTAAATTATTTTAAAATGTATGATAAATTTTTATTTTAACACAATTAAAATTTATGATAAATAAAAATTTAAATGTATAAATTATATTATAAATAAAATATATAATAATTAATTTTTTAATTTAATAATAACTTAAATTGTGGTATAAAATCACCCATAAAAATTATTGAAATTCAATTAAAGATAAAAAAAAATAGGTTTAAAAGACCGACCGATTAAGAAAATCAAAGAATTTCTAATACAATGATTCAGTTAATTTAGACTTATTCAGTCTTAAGTGAATGTAGACCTATTTAGTCATAAATTGGAATTTAGACTAAAAAAAAGAAGTTATCCTACCAAAGAGATAAAGATGTTTCTTTTGTTGATCTAACTACAAATATTTGTATACTTTTAGACCATCAACAAAAGGAGCATCCTTTTTCGAATATTTTTAGTCTCATTTCAAATTGAAGACTAAATAGTTCAAAACTAATTGAATCTTGTATAAAAATGTCTTGATATTTCATTTCTTCGATATGCACTAATACAAATAATGGTTTTAACATTGTTATGTTAACATCGATTTTTTATAAGACCGATGTTAGTAAAATGGCGGTGGCATACTTGTAAATAATGTGAGTTTGTTAACATTGGTTTTTCAGAAAACCGATGTTAACATCAATTTTTTAAAAATCGATGTTAATGGACTTGTGTTAATATCGATTTTCTGAAAAATCGATATTAATGAACTCGTGTTAACATCGATTTATCCAAAAACCGATGTTACTAGAAAAAGGTAGGGAAAATTCAACATCAATTTTTGAAAAATAGATGTTGAGTTACTTTGCTAACATCGGTTTTATAATGATTGTCTGGCCCGAAAACCCTCGAGCTCCCTTACTTTGAAACATTTCTAGCTCGCACTCTCACTCGGAATCCCTCACTTTCGCACTTGCGACATTGAAACTCCCTCACCACCGGCACTGCCACCTCTCGCGGCTCCTCTCTGCCTCTCATGCCTCTCGATCTCCATGTCATCGCTGCCTCTCGGTCTCCACTCTGTTGGCGCTGCCACAACACACTACAACATTCCTTGCTTGCAACACACTCAGTTTGGGAAATTATGTTTTCTAGCTTTGCTATGCTTCAATGACTACAAACACTAACAGTTTGAAACTTTGAATATAATATTTCATATGGGATTTGTGTTGGTGTGAAAATTTTATGTTCTGTTTGTTTTCCAGTAATGCTAAAGCAGTTATATTTGCAGTTAATCTTAAATTATGTGTTTTATTTGTTTTCTTATAATGAGACTTGTGTTGGTGTGAGAATTCTGCCACAACCTTAAGCCCCTATTTTTTTTTTCCAATCGTTGATATGATTAGAGAGAAAAAAATAATGAATAAAAATATTCTAATGATAGAATATTAGTTTTCATAAATAATACAAAATATTCTAATAATTAAATAATGCTAAATTAAGGACAATGTAGTGTTTTACTCATTTTTTTGAACTCAAAATAATCACAGATAATAAATCTTGGAAAGCTCTTGAAAAGGGGTTTTAGAGAAACGAATGGAGATTTTTGGTAGAAATAGGTTAGCTTATGTTTGGATTGGGGATGCTTGGCTTATTTTTCTTTATTAAATATTAAGTAATTAAGTATATAATATAACATAATGCATGGATGGTGTAATTAGTGCTGGCGAAAATAATTAAGCATACAAGAGTATGACCACTAGTCCAAGTGTTTATATGAAGTTAAGCTTGTCTTCAGTCAATTTCATGGGGAATGGATGGGTAACATTTTGAAGCATTGAGTCAACCTTGTTCATAATTGTTGTGATTCAAAATGCAGATATTGACTTGGTTGATAGGATTTCATTTCTAAAATCTTATTCTTGAAACCAATCTCTATACTTTGCTACTTGAAATAAGCACAAGCTGCATGGTGATGGAAATATATATCTCATTTTTATTTATCAACTATCTAAAGAATAACTTTTTAAAATGCAAATTGAAAGGTCTGGAGGGTGTTTGAGGCTTACTTATTAACTATATTAAACCCACAAATAATGATGTATTAAAATATTAGTGAATGTCGGTTAGGAACTATTATAAGTAACTGTTTATACCATTCAAATTGATATACTCACTATACTAACCATCTATTTTGCTTATGTTAATTTGTAATCCTATGTAGTTGTTACAATGACCAACTATTTCATTAATACTTCCTCCAATCCTTTATATAAGAAACATGGGTCCACTTTTAGATGTATTAATTACAAATTTTCTTTTATATGTGAAATCTATTAATGAGACAACCATTCATTGCCCATGTAGGTGGATGTATTTATTGGTTAATAACAATATAAGCCACATTCACTGTGGGAAAATATTATTCCTTGAATTATGTGTAGTGTCATTAAATATGACTACTACTTAGACTATTATGTCATTTAATTCTATGGGTACTTTTGGAATAAAATTTAATTATTCCTTTCTTGATTGGTTAATTGATGGTTGAGAGCTTATTTAATTTCTTGGTATTAAATTCAAATATTTAATTTCTTGATATTTAAAAAAAAACACTAGACATTGAAAGCATATATGTCACTTAGCATTCAAATCTTTAATTTGTAGGCACTTTTTATTTTCTAGTTTGCATCGTGATCCCGACATTTCTTGTTGCACGTTATAGTGACCATCATCATAGGTACGAATATTTTTCATAAACTTTTGGTGCTCTTTTTTGTTACTAGTGCTTTTATAACTTGTTGACTGTGATTATTGAGTATTGTTTTATATACAAGTTATGTTCATCATGAGTGAACCTTAGATTCCCATTTGAGATTAAATACAATGATTCTTGCGGACAGTTTGCATTAATTATTATTTTGAATCTTGAATTATCCATTTGGATAGTTTGGGAAGAGTCATTTATTTATAGTAGATTCATACGTAAATGTTAACTTTCTTTTCATAAATTTGATGAAGTTTTGGTTAGTGCATTTCACTTTTTTCTCTGGGTGCATACTTGATCTTTTATATTGGTCCGATTTCGATGTTAGACATTATGTTGATGTTATGCATGTGCAGAAAAATATGTGTGATAGTCTCATCGGCACGCTTCTTGACATTCAAGGCAAGACAAAGGATGGTTTGAATACTCGTCAAGATCTAGTCGAGATGGGTATACGAGACCAGTTACATCCAAGGTCTGATGGTAAGAAAATATACTTGCCTCCAGCATGTCATACTTTGTCAAGAAAGGAGAAGATAAGTTTTTGTCAGTGTCTGTGCAATGTCAAAGTGTCATAGGGATACTCTTCAAATATTAAGAGTCTTATCCAAAGTCTCATGATTACCACGTCTTAATGCAACAACTGTTAGTCGTGGCGATACGAGACATTTTGCCTAACAAAGTCAGGCACGCCATAACTCGGTTGTGCTTTTTGTTCAATGCCATATGTAGCAAAGTCATTGATCCTCTTAAGTTAGATGAGCTGGAAAATGAGGTAACTATTATATTGTGTCAATTGGAGATGTATTTTCCTCCTTCATTTTTCGACATGATGGTTCACTTAATTGTTCATCTGGTGAGGGAAATTAAATGTTGTGGTCCCATTTATTTGTGGTGGATTTACTCAGTTGAGTGATACATGAAGATCTTAAAAGGGTATACAAAAAATTTACATCATTCTGAAGCATCTATTGTTGAAAGGTACATTGCAGAAGAAGTTATTGAGTTTAGAATGCATTGAAAAGGCAAAACTTGTTGGGCTTCCCGAGTCTCGACATGATGAAAGAGTGGGAGGTAAGGGTTCAAGACGACTATATGTTATCACTCCAAGTCTAGAAGAATTGCGACAAGCTCATTTGTACATACTAAATAGCAGAAATGAAGTTCTATCATACATATTTCATCACAAAGCTTTAGTCAAGGAAAGTAACCCAAAAATGACCAAGAATAAGGTGTTGAAAGAGCATAACAAGACTTTCCTAACTTAGTTTGAAGATACAATCTTTGGTAACGATAATGCTTCTGAAATGTTAAGAAAGTTAGCAGATGAGCCTAAAAGAAGTGTTATAACTTGGCAAGGGTACAATATCAATAAGTATTCGTTCTACACGAAATCACAAGATGAAAAGAGTGCAATGAAAAATAGTAGGGTTAGTCTAAGGGCTGAGTCTCAACACTTTGCAACTGTACATGATGACAATCCTCGTGTAGCTTCCACACCTTACTTTGGAGTCATTAAAGAAATCTGGGAGCTTAATTAATTATGTAAAATTCACTGTCTGTGTTTTTAGGTGTAAGTGGGTTGATAGCAATATCAGTGTGAGAACCAATTGGTAGATTTGAAGAAGCTAGCTTACCTTATTTCGGATTCACTAATCAAAATGAGTCTTTCATCATGTTAGAAGAAGCTAAACATGTGTTTTATGTTCGAGATCCTTGTGATGAAAAGTGGTCAGTGGTTCTACATGGAAAAACAATTGGTGTTAATGTTGAAGATGATGATTCAATCAATGATACTTGTCTCAATCCTTTCTCCACACAAATGCTGCCTAACATCAACGGAGAAAAAGAAGTTGACAACGTCCATGCAAATCGTAATGATCATGATGAAGGAAAATTAATTAACATCGTATATTGTAATTCATTTTATATTTACTTGCTTTCATAATTTCAATTACATAACTTGATATAGTTTTCAGACGTTGTTTTTTAACATGAACATGGCTACACCACCCAGCTCCCCTCCTCTTCTTCCTGAGTCAGCAACACCTTCGTCATCTATGTCAAAGAAGACAAGAAAAGCAACACGACTCAGATCATTGGCTACTAGACCAATTGGTGTGGAGAGACTAGTGGTTCATGTGGAAAGTCGATGGTTCCCACATGAAAAAATTAAGAACGTATTTGGGGATTGTCGCTTGCGATAAGGTGGATGTTACATATGATAATTGTAAACAAGTCCCTGCAGCTTAAAAGGATTTGATCTAGGAGGATATTCACGTATTTTAATTAAATGTTGAATGTTGTTGTAATTGGTTGTGCAAAAAATCTTAAATTGTAATTGACTATCTATAAAATGTATTTATTGTATTGTAGGCTGAATTTGATACTCCTGAAGCATCCGATTTGAGGACGAAGAAAAAAAATACTTCAGACCGTATGAGAGCGGTGGGGGCAGTTTAAGTCAAATTTTACCTCCAAATGGGCTCTGGCAGATGGAAAGGAGGGCCAAATGATAAAGTATGTGAAAAGTATGACATAAGCAAAAAGAAGTGGAACTAGTTTTGTCAAAGCCATAGAGACCCTTCATGGGAGGTTAGTTGATTTTCATTGTTTTTTACACTTCATATTTATGCATTATTGCCAAGCGTATTAAGTTAGCCTAATGTGTAATTGTTACAATATGCTCGAAAGAAAGCACAAGACATTCAGAAACAAAACATTGCCCCTCATGTGTTGTCTCGTGGGGGTTATGATTATCTAGAAGAAAAGTTGATGGAGGACAAGAAAAATAAACGATTGGAGGAAGCAGCCCAATCCAAGAGCATTGGAACAATATTTGGTCTTCCATCTCCCATTAGACAACATGTGAAGTGGAAGATGGTCCGCACGAAAAAATCTTGTCAAATGACGTATAAGGCAGCAAAGGAAATTGCAGATTGGATTGTAAGTCAATTTTTTATGTTAGTGGTAATTTGTTATAATAATAATAATAGGTCGTAAACCAAATTTGTTTCATCTATTGACTGCATGATTCCCTGAAGAGTAGGCCTCACAGGGAAGCTTTGTCGCCCATGAACGTCTGGATGTACTGACTACTGCCATTGGGCGACCAGAGCACCCTAGTCATGTCCGTGTTGCTGGAGTCGGTGTCATGATCAAACAATACTTTGGATTGACTTCAAGGAGCTCCCGCACATCTATGTCCATGGCTCCTAAAGACCTGGAGCAGTTGACACAAAAAAATCAAGGACCAGCAGGAGGAGTCGATCACAGAAAAAGTGACTAGACAACTAATGTTGTCCTTCAGCCAGATGCAGTCGCAGATGCAATCACAGAGACTCGCACTACCACATCAGCCTAAGCCTGGTCCTTCTATTGCTTGTGTTAGCACAAAGGAAAGTTGTGTCGATCCCTCAGGGCAGGACCTAGACACTGGTGACTCAAAGAAATGTGGGTTGTATGTCGATGAGAATCCTCCTCGACTGGTTGCCCTTGGAAGAGTTTATGAAGGGTCGATGACCATCCACAGCTTTCCTTTGGGCAATGATCAAGTGAAGGTCGGTGTTAAGAAAGTTCGAGATGCTGATGCACATGTTCTTGTACCCATTCAAGAGGCTCAGTCATTGGGCTAGACACTTAACACCTTTCTTGCTTGGCCGACAAATCTTGTAAAGCCTTTTTCAAAACATGTATTTCATTTTGTTGTTTTTAAGAATTCTTAAAAAAGGATTTGTTACAAATAAAGTGTTGACTATCATTCACTTATGTTTATTAACAGTGTAGGATAAACAGGGAGCTAAGGGACCGACGAAACTTGTAGATAGGCTGGATCCTGATGTTGATCTCCTATACCTGATGGCATTAACCATCCAACAACTTTTCCTTAACCCGTTGCAAGTGTCATGGGATGTTACCGTGTTTAGGGTGTATAATGATAGCTTCCCCTTGTACATAAATCATGAAGATCTTTTAGAAATAGCACTTGGTGGTCAATGTCTCAGCATCTCTGTTATACAATTGTGGATCATGTAAGTCACTTTACATTATTGTATATGGCCTAACTTATTGTTTTAAATTCATACATAATTTACCTTATTTTAACAACAATAGGCATATGACCGAGACAAGTATGCGAGCGGGGAATGCCTCTATATATGGATTCCTCGAGCCACAATCCATACAGAAATATGGGAAATCATAATTTGAATAAGAAGATTATATTAAGAAATGGATGTAGAATTCACAGAGAGAAGTCTACCTTGGAGCTTACTTGAATGGGTAAGTTAAACTAAACAAATTTATTTAAATAATGCATGTTTTATAATAACTTAATGTACGTTCTCCAATGTAGTGCACATTTGCGAATGGTCTTTATATGTCCTAAGGACAATGTTGTCATATGGTTTTGTTCCTTACACAATAGGCCCGACAACTACTTGAAAGGACTTATTAATAGGTCAGTTGTATTTTGTAATACATTTACTTCATGATTAATATTTGACATCAATATTTTAATTGTACAATACGCATGCATGTTTCTCTTAATTAATGCTTTAAAGGGATTCAACGATAGTTGAGGAAGTAAATTCAAGACGTTGCTAGATGGATTGTAGGTAAAATAAGTCATTTAAACAATGTTTGATTCCTTAAAAATTAAATTTGATTACTTTGTACACTAATTTTTGGTTAACTTTGAATATCTAAATATCCTATTCAATTTGGTGTAATAAGCAAAAAGGAAGCATCGAGTGTAGGTACTACGTAATGCATTGGATGTCAATGATAGTCTTAGGAGGTTTCAAGGATAATTGGGAAACGATAATTGTTTACTTCAAAACTAATTCAATTTGTTAAAAACAAAGACAATTTGCATTCAATGGGCAAGATATTATCTAAAAGTTAAAAATGAAACACTAGGTGCTTAAGTAATTTTAGAATTGTAGAGTTATGTTAATTTAGATTAGGTTAACGATGATTTCATGTATTGACTTTCATTACTTTAAATATTTCTTTTAATTGAAAGTAAATATTCAATTATTATGGACAACATTTGAACTGTCTCAAAAACTATCTAAAAACTGTTTGGACTAATTTTATTTTTTAATTTACATATTAATTTGGAGTAATTAAAAAAACAGACATGATATTTAAAATTCCAAAAAAAAAAAACATCGATTTTTAGAAAAACGGATGTTGTCATCAATTCACAACATCAGTTTTCTAAAAAGATATATTATTAACTAAAAAAATACTAAAAAGGTATAAATAAATTAATTGGTCATTTTTCATAGTACATTATTAAGCAATATTAGAATCATTATTAAAAATTCTAAAAGAAGAATGAAATAATTGATTAAGAATAAAAATTCTAAAAATAAAATAAAAATAGAATTGTTTGTATTTAATAAAATAATAATTGAATATATCTCTAATAAAATAAATAACAAAATAGAGTTATTTGCATTATAGAATAATATTGATTTGAATTAATAATTGAATTAAATAATAAAATTTAATAATTTTTTGAAGAAATGAATATAGGATTCTCATATCAAATTATTCCATAAACCTTGTTTTGTATATGTAGAGTAGATTTTGTGACATCTATAAGGTTGATATTAGTTACATTCAAGTTGTTTTTTGTGTTTATTCTATTCTTACAATTATTTTGATTTAACGTTGATAAATCATTTTCAAAGATGTACGTTACAGTTATATTTGATTATGATAAGAGTTTAATGTTTATACAATGTAGTGTAACATAATTTTACAATGTCATTTAATTATAAATCATTGTTTAAATTATTTTAAGAAAATTATTTTAAAAGCTAATAATCTTATCATGCATAATTTATTATGATTGGATATTTGTGTAAAACTTTTTACACTAGTCGTGCACAATCCTTTTTCTCTTATGATAAAAGAATTAGAGTTTAATAGTCATGCATTCACAACGTATAATAATTTTACATTGCCGTCCAATTATAAGTCATCATTTGTATGACTTTTAAAGTAGTTATCATAAAAATCAATAAATTTCTCATGCATGGTGGACTCTAATTGGATGATTGTGTAAAATTATTTTACACTTTAAGTGCATAATCATTTTTCTCTTTGAATTAATAGTAAATAATTATTATAGCAATCAATATTAATTAACTCACAATTCTATTTTTTAAAACTCAAATGGTAAAAAATTGCAAGAAAATAGCTAATAGTAAGATTATTTTTCAAAAGAAAAAATTAGGAGTGTTTGCAGATTGAATTGGATTTGAAGAGAAAAAATCATCTGATTCAATCATTTTAGTTTTGTTGGTTTATCATTCAATCGATTTTGTTTAAAATTTTAATTCAATCCAATTTAAAACAGTTTGGATTGGATCAATTTTTTTGTTTTATTCTTACTTTTATTTTTTTAGAAAATATTAAATAAGAAATAAGATATATATAATAAATATAATAAAAATAATTTAAAATATTATATATTTTATTTATATGTCACTATAAAATTAATAATAATATATTTATCCACCTTAACTCAAATATAACATAAAAATATTTCTTTAACTAAATATATTTTTCATAAATAGGAACAAGTTATATAATAATTTTATAAATATATAGGAAATAAAAATAAAATATGAGTGATATTATAAATTTATGAATAAAAACATATATGTGTGTATAAGTTTGATTTGGATTTAATCGATTTCTAAATTCAAATTCAAAATCCAATTTGATCCAATAATAAAATTTAATTTTTGATCCTCGATTTTCTATTTATTCAATTATTGGTTTTTTGGGTCCACGTTGAATTAGATCAGTCTATGAACACTCCTAAGAAAAAGTAATTATAAGATAACATGTCACATGAAATTTTAAAACATAAATTTGCCTTATAATATAGGTTTAAACACCTTTTTTGTCCTTATAAATTTATCTTTATGTAAAATATAGGTTTTAAGACATATAAGTTTTTAAAAAATCTTAATCAAATACTATTGGATTTCGTTACACTCCTTATAAATCTTGATGATCCTAACTGAATACCATAAAACTTATTTATGTCATCTTAAAGTCTTTTGAATACCTCAAGACTTTTTTATATAAAAAAGTCTTTTAAATTTCTTCAATATATATCCTAGTCAAATACACCCCTAAATGTCTTCAAATAACTCAATATCATGCATAAAGTTGTATTTTGATTCAATTGTTAAAACCTTTCTAATGGATTTTAATTCTTTAAATAAAATTTGATCATAAAAATCATAAGAAATATAAATTTTTAGGAAGTTTCAATTTTTATTATTTTCTTTTCTATTCATAACTGTACAAAAATAGTTCTTTAGACCCACATTGGCTTTCCTATATGGATTAAATAAAAAATTTGATATCTCTTTTAAAAATGAGACCCTGGGCGGTCACTCGCATTGCTAGAAAATATGTTTTTTACATCGGTTATTTATGACTTCCAACATCGGTCACTCGCATCGATGTTGAAAGTTTTATCGTTAACATCGATTTTTTAAAATCGATGTTAACGTAAAAATTACAACATCATTTATTTAAATAATCAATGTTATATAATAAGAATTACACAAAAAAAGATATCAATGTTCACAACAGCGTTGGCAATTAACATCGATTCTAGTATAAAACCGATGTTAATTGCCAACGTTAAAGTTTTTCACAAAAGCCAATGTTAACTTCCAAACGTTAACATCGATTTTACTCAAAAACAGAAGTTAAGGTATACACTAACATCGGTTTTTGTGGAAAACCGATGTTAACGTTTTGGAAGTTGACATTGGTTTTTAACAAAAACCGATGTTAACTAAGAACGTTAACATCAGTTTATTCAAAAACCGATGTAACGTGCTTAGTTAACATCGGTTTTTGGAAAAACCAATGTTATTTGTATAGATTAACATCAATTTTATTAAAAAATTGATGTTGTTATTAGGAATTTCTTTTAATATATTATCTGTTTTTATAATAAACCCAAAAATTAACTTATAAATTTCAAATCAGACCACACAATACAGTATATATCATTTGCATTCTGCTTTGTAATCGTTTTTAGCAGAAAGCTAGCTAGTAAACTATCATTTGTAAAAAATCAATTGATAACTATCAATAAATAATTTATTAATAACTATCAATAAAGAATATTCAATGTTAAAAGGAAACATCAATTGTAAAAAATGTAAAGCAAGCTAGTAAACTAATTAAGTAAACCAAAATTACAAAGTTCCCTAACATCCTAAGTTTGATTTCTAACTTTGAGATAATGTTGTGCCCACTGGATGCGAAGCGCCTTCAATCTCTCTGCTTCCAATGGTCTAACATCATTAAAATATTGCATGATAAAATAAAGCATAAGTTAATAATGTAATATCAATCATAAAAAAATCAAATTTGTTTGAAATAAACAATTACCGTTTTCCAATTATTCCTGAAACTTCCTAAGATTATAGTGGGCATCCAGTGCATCACGTAATAGCCACACTCAGTGCTTCCTTTTTGTCTATTACACTAAATACATAATGAAATTTAGATATTAAACGTTAACTACAATTTAGTGTACACACACATAAAATATATATATATATATATATATATATATATATATATATATATAAGTAGAAGTTTTCTTTAAATCACTTACTTTAACAACAATCCACCTAGCACTAGCCTTGGATTTAGGTTGTGGAGTATCATCAAGTCCTTTCAAAGCATTGTTGAATACAGGGAACATTAGTACAATGTATCTGTTGAGTAATGGTAATGCAAATGTATTGAAAAATAACACTGACCTATTAATTATTCCTTTAAGGTAGTTGTTTGGCCCATTATGCAAGGAACAAAACCAGACAACAAGATTTCCCTTTGGCAAAATGGCGACCATTTGCTAGTATGCACTGCAATGGAGACCAATAAGGGTTATTGTAGTATTATACATTATTTAAATTCATTTGTTCAGTTTTACTTACCCATTCAGGTAGGCTCCTAGGTAGACATCCCGTTTTGAATTCTACATCTAGTTCTTCATGTAACTTTCTGATTCAAATTGTGATTGCCCAGATCTCTGGATGGACTGTGACTCGAGGAATCCATACACATCGGGATTCCTCGCTCGCATACTTGTCTCAGTCAGATGCCTATTGTTGTTATCACAAAGTTAATTATGTATGAATTTAAAATAATAACTTAAGTAATTAACAGTATTCTAAATTGACTTACAGAATTCACAACTGTATAACAGAGATGCTGAGACATTGATCATCGTGTGCTATTTCAGACAGATCTTCATGCTTTATGTACAAGGGGAAGTCTTGATTAAACACCCTGAACATGGTAGCATCCCACATAACCTGCAATGGCTTCAAAAAAAACTGTGGGATGGTCGATGTCATCAGATATAGGGGATCATCGACCTTACGATTCGACCTATCTGCAGGTTTTGCTGGTCCCATAGCTTCTTGTTTATCCAACATAGTTAATTAACATAATTCAATTACAGTGAACAATTCAATTGAAAAAATAAGCATTTAATGATAGTAAAATACTTGTTCTGATAAACACTTGACGTGATGTGTCAGCCAAGCAAGGAAGGTGTTAAGTGCTTACCCCCACTAAGTTAACCTCGTCAATGGGTACAGGAACGAGAGCATCTACATCTTTAACCTCCTCAACACCGACCTTCACTTTCACTTGATCATGCAATAAAGGGATGTTATGAACGGTTGTGGATCCCTCATAAACTCTTTCTAGAGCAACCAGGCGGGGAAGATTTTCTTCGATGTACAACCCACATTTGTCTGAGTCACTTGTGTCTGGATCGTTCCCTGAGGGATCAACACAACTCTCTTTTGTGCTGACGCGAGCAGCTGAGGGACCAACCTCAGGCTCTGGAGGCAGTGCAAGTCCTTGTGATTGCATCTGTGACTGAAACTGGGATTGTATCTGACTGAAGGATAACATTAGCTGTCGAGTCATTTTTTCTATGATCGACTCCTCCAGCTAGTCCCTGATTTATTGAGTCAGCTGTTGTAGTTCTTCGGGAGCCATGGAGGAAGAAGTGAAGGACGTCCAGGGTGTTCTGGTCACCCAATGGCAACAGTCAAGACATCCTGACGTCCATGTGGGACAAAGGAACCCTATGACGCCTGCTCTTCCAACGAATCCTGTACAGAACATATTTATTTGTTTAGTCATTCACAAAATAAACATAAATAATTACAATTATTAATTGAAAGTGACTTACAATCTTCTCAGTAATTTCCTTTGTTGCCTCAGACGTCATCTGGCCAATTTTCTTGGTGCGGTCCATCTTCCACTTCACATGTCGTCTGATGGGAGATGGAGGGTCAATCACGGCCTCAGTGCTTCCCGATTGAGCAGCTTCCTCCAGTTTTTTCTTTGTCTTCTCAACCATCAGCTTCTTTTCTAAGTATTCATAACCCCCACGAGAAAACACGTGGGGGGCAGTGTTTTGCTTCTAGATGGCCTGTGCCTTTTCCCGCACATCCTGCAAAAATTGAACATTAATGAAACTCATTATTACAATGTATTATAATAAGTGAATTTAAACTTGAAAACAATGAAAATGACAAAGTACATACCTCCCACGAGGGGTCTCTATGGCTCTGACAAAATTGGGTCCATTTCTCCTTGCTAATGTCGTATTTTTCGCAAACAGTGTCATCCACACTGTCTTTGTCGGCTGCAAGTGCCCATTTTGACGTCAAATCAAACTTAAACTGTCTCCACCGCTCCCCTACAGTCTGAAGTATTTTCTTTTTTGTCCTAACGTTAGAGGCTTCAGGGATATCAAATTCATCCTGACAAATAATAAATTAGGTTTTATTAATTATTAGTAAATTAAAATTTTTGGCTCATAAACAAAATGCAACATGAAAACTAAAATACCTGAATATTCTCCCATATCAAATCCTTCTGAGCAGTAGGGACTTACTTCCAATTCTCGTATGTCACATCGACCTTATCACGAGTGACAATCTCCAAATATGTTCTTAATTTCTTCTTGTTGGGACCGTCGGCCTTCCCGGTCGCTGGATCGATCTGGAACACCGGTCTGTCTGCCCCAGCTGGTCTAGTCACCAATGATCTGAGCCGTGTGGCTTTTCTTGTCCGCTTCAAGGTAGACGGCGACTGTGATGCTGCTTCAGTAGGAGGACGAGGAGGAGAGCTAGGTGGAGTAGCCATCGACCTGTAAAGAAGAAAACTTTAGTTAATTTAGATTATCAAAAAACTTATTTAGTTATGTAAATGAATGTACTAAAATGAAATACATAATAAGAAAATTACATTAGACAATGTTAATTAATTCTCCTTCATCATGATCATTACGATTAGCATGAACGTCGTCAGCTTCTTCTTCTCCAACAACGTTAGGTGACGTTTGTGTGGACAAAGGACTAACATAAATATCAATGTATGAATCATCATCTTCTACATTAACACCAATTGTTTTCCCGTGTAGAACCACTGACCACCTTTCATCACAAGGGTCTTGAACATAAAATACTTGTTTAGCTTGTTCTGCCATGATGAAAGGGTCATTCTGGTAAGCTAGTTTCTTTAGATCTACCAACGTAAATCCTACATCACCGGTCCGCACGCCGGTGTTGTTGTCAACCCATTTACATTTGAAAACACAAACAGTAAATTTGACATAGTTAGGCTCCCAAATTTCTTCAATGAACCCAAAGTAAGGGTGGAAGCTACACAGGGATTGTCATCATGTACACTGGCGAAGTGTTGAGATTCAGCCCTTAGGGTGACCCCACTGTTTTGCATTGTACTTTTCTTGTCTTATGCTTTTGTATAAAAGGAATACTTGTTTATGCCGTATCCTTGCAAAGTTATACCATTTCTTTCAGGCCCATCTGCTAGCTTTCTTAATGTTTTAGAAGCATTTTCATCAACAAAGTTTGTATCTTTAAACCAATCAAGGAAAGTCTTGTTATGCTTTTTCAAGACCCAGTTCTTTGACATTTTTGGATTACTTTCTTTCACTAAACCTTCATGCTGAAGTATGTATGGCAAAACTGTATTACTGCTATTCAACACATACAAGTGAGCTTGTAACAAATCTTCTACACTTGGAGTGATAACATGCAATCCTTTTGAACCCTTACCGCCCACTTTGTCGTCATGCCAAGACTCAAGAAGCCCAATAGGTTTAGCCTTTTCAATGTACTATGAACAAAATTCAATGGCTTCTTCTGCAATGTACCTTTCAACAATAGATGCTTCCGGATGATGTAGATTCTTCATATACCCTTTTAAGATCTTCATGTATCGCTCAACCAGGTACATCCACCACAAAAAATAGGACCACAACATTTGATTTCTCTGACTATATGAACAATTAAGTGAACCATGATGTCAAAGAAAATAGGAGGAAAATAATTCTCCCACTAGCATAGTATAATAGCAGCCTCATTTTCCAGCTAATCTAACTTCACAGGATCAACGACTTTGCTACATATGGCATTGAAGAAAAAGCACAGGCGAGTTATGGCTAACCTGACTTTGTTAGGCAAAATGTCTCGTATGGCCACGGCTAACAATTGTTGCATCAAGACGTGACAATCGTGAGACTTTAACCCTACCAACTTAAGATCCTTCAACTGCACAAGGCTCTTAATATTTGAAGAGTATCCTTGTGGGACTTTGACCCGGCGCAGACACTGACAAAAACTAATCTTCTCCTTTCTGGACAAAGTATGACAAGCTGGAGGCAAGTATACTTTTCTACCATCAGACCTTGGATGCAATTGTGATCGTATACCCATCTCAGCTAGATCTTGACGGGTATTCAAACCATCTTTTGTCTTGCCTTGAATGTTAAGGAGCGCCCCAATGACACTATCACATACATTTTTCTCCACATGCATAACATCAATACAATGTCTAATATCTAGATCAGACCAATACAGAAGATCAAAGAAAATCGACATCTTCTTCCATATGCAAGTCTTACTTTTTTCCTTCTTTTGGTTCTTTCCAAATATAGTATTTAGGTGTTGAACCCACTGGAAGACCTGCTCACCAGTCAACAGTATTGGTGCAGTTTCGTGCTCTTGACTTCCATTAAATACTTTTTTCAATCGCCTGTAAGGGTGATGAGGTTTTAGAAAACGTTGATGCCTAGTGTAGACTATTTTTCTACCATGTTTCAGTTGTGTGTAGCTTGTGTCTTCTTCACAGATGGGGCATGCATGATGACCCTTAACACTATAACCACTCAAATTCCCATATGCTGGAAAGTCATTAATGGTACAAAAAAGCATTGCACGCATTTGAAAAGTCTCATTCCAAAACCCATCAAACACTAAAACCCCCTCATCCTACAACTTTGTCAGGTCTTCAATCAACGGACTTAGATAAACATCAATGTCATTTCCTGTCTGTCTTGGGCCCGATATCATCATAGACAACATCATGTATTTTAGCTTCATGCACAACCAAGGAGGCAAGTTGTAAATTACTAGTAAAACTGGCCATGAACTGTGTTGAGTGCTTAAATTGCCATATGGATTCATTCCATCACTGGCTAGTCCAAGCCTAAGATTTCTTGCCTCTTTGCCGAAATCCAGAAACAAACGATCTATCTTCTTCCACTGGGAGCAATCATTCGGATGACGGACCATTCCATCGCAGTTTCTCCCATTTGCATGCCATGTAAGGTCTTTAGCGTCGTCTCCATTAGCAAAAAGATGCTTAAACCTTGGAACGATCGACAGATACCACAACACCTTCGCTGGGGGGCCCTTGTTTGAGTTTTCATCACTACTACACTCCTCATCATCCTTGACTTTGTACTGTGATACCCCACACCCAGGGCATTTGGACATTTCTTCAAAATTCATGTATGTGCAATATGCAATCATTCAGGCAAGCATGAATCTTCTGATACTCCATACCCATCGGACACAATATCTTCTTCATCTGATAGTAACTTTTAGGCAATGTGTTTTCTTCTGGAAGCATATCGTGCACTACTTGAAGAAGTGAACTAAAGTTTTTGTCACTCCAACCATATCTGGCCTTCACATTAACTAGACTTAACACCGTCGACAACAGCGTCAAGGAATTCTTGCACCCCGGATACAAAGGCTTCTTTGAATCACTTTGTAATGTATCATACATAGGGGCATGTGTTTGCTGAAAAGATTCTTGTCCAAGGTCATGAATCATATCCTCCAAGTGATCTCCTATTTCTACATCAAATGGTTCAGATTGGGACCCACTCTGCATGTCTGTCAATTCACCATGCCATATCCACGTCATGTAATTCTTCTTAATCCCATCACACAATAGATGCTCCCGTATACTGTCTAGTATTTGCCATTTTCCGTTCAAACAATTGATGCAAGGATAATAATATTTTCCGTCCTCATCTTGTCGACTTCTTTCAGAGGCAAATTGCAAGAACTCTTCGGCGCCTTCCTCATATGCAGGGCTCATGTGACTTTCATTCATCCAACTTCGATCCATCTAAATAATAACTCTGTGATACTCACAAAGTTATTTGATGCATGAAAATCTCACTTTTTTATTATAGATGTGGCCCTATCCCATTCAGGAAAACCTTTTTTTATGGTAGCTTCATACATCAAGGTTAATTCTATTTTTTTAAATTTGACAAAATTTCGGTAGCATTTTGCATTGGTCTCCAAGTACACGACATGAAATCGGTGAAATTAATTTCTTGATAACCGAGTATACACTCAGAGAAAAACTAGAAATGCATTGTACTGAAATTTCATCAAATTAAACAAAAGAATGTTAACCTTAACGCGTGAATCTACCATAAAAATATCAGTCTCCCCAAATTGTCCAAACGGACAGTTCAAGATTGAATACAATGATTAATGTAAATTGTCCGCAAGAATCATTGCATTCAATCTCAAACGGAAATCTAAGGTTCACTCATTATGAACAAAAGTTGTATCTAAAGCAAAGTACATTAATGACATACAAAAACAATCATAACAAAATTAAGCATCAAAATTGATTGGAAACTTTCGTACTTGTGATGATGATCAGTATAGTGTCCAGGAATGAATGTCGTGATCACGATGCAAACAACTAGATAAATAGTGCCTATAATTTAAATATTTCATTGGTAAGTAGGTAAATCATCATGTAACACCAATGGACTTGCTGCAAGGTACTCAAAGTTAAGGTATATTTTTTTTTTCATTGTATTTGACTAGTCTATTGCTTTAATTTTCTGAGCAAGTTGCTTAAGGTAATGTATTTCTCATGATTTTCAGTCCTTAAGGTTTTGGGGTTAGGATACACTAATGCCTTTATGCATATTAAGATATAGATAATCATGCATATATAGTTTCAATATGATGTTGTTTTGGGGGCCTTTTTGTGGAAAGCACCCAGGGTTTAGTCCACTTTGAGGGTTTTCATTGGGGGGTAGTTGCCCATGGCTATTACTTTTGGTTTAACAAAGCTTGTACATCATTATAGACAACTATCCTGCATTATATATATTCTGATATCACTATCCTGGATTATACACAACTATGCTGGACTTCGAGTAGCTAGATTTGGTTGGACTTGGACTTCTCTTTATTTGTTACCTAATTATAGACAACTATCACTATCCTACTCTCTTGGTACACAATACAAGTTGTTACCAAAAGAAAAAGAAAAATGGTTGTTAGGGAGTATAATTGTTTTCCAATGGTAGTCATTATATGCCCTTTGAATGCCAATACTAAAAGCAAAGTCATGACATTGGGCTTATACTTTTTACAGAGGAACCTAAACATGGTTGGCATCATGGTGTTGCCATAGTTTTTGCCATTTTACTACTGGTTGCAGGAAATTCAGTAGCAAACTTTTGGCATGAGAGAAAAATGTTGAAATTGGCAAAGAGAAGAAATGACGAGTTGCAATTCAGGGTTAAGAGAGGTGAAGAGATCCTAATGGATCCCATATCTAATCTAATATTGTGGTTGGTGACACAATATGCCTGTGGCCAGGTGAGGAGGTTCCAACAGATGGTTTGCTTGCAAGAGATGGCATTCTTGTGCTGGCTGAGCCTGAGGCAACAAAAAGCAAACATGATCCTAAGAGGAACCCGTTTATTATACCTTATCAAAGGTGATTGGGGGCGAAGGAAGGATGTTGGCAACATCAGTGGGAACCAACACCAATTTGGCTGAAAGGAGTGGCTTGTTTGAGAGACTAATTCAGAAGCCAATTTCTTACATTGACATAACTGCTCTTCTCTCTTCTAGTTTTATTTGTGGAAAAGATGGGAACAATAGTGGGTTGCCAGAAATGAAGGGGAAGGTCTCAATTGGCTTGTTGATGAAAGCAATTGAGAGAGCTTTCTTGAGACCACAAGGAACAGTCTCCATTTTAACACGTGAACACGATGTTGCAATACTATGCATGCAGCATGGAATGCAACTTGTGGTTACAGTTTCTCACAAGTACCAGATTGATAAGGTAGTTCCAGACCAAGATGCAGTTCGAAACTAAGGTAGTTTTTGTTTCCTCTTTGTCTGATTCAGTTGTTTCTTGGGCAGAAACAACATGGGCAGTGAACATGAGATCTTTCACAAAAGAGAAATTTGACATTCTTAAGCACAATAATCTGAATTTTGTAGCATGTTATGGAAAACAAGATCCATGGGTACACTTTTTTTCTCTAACAACTTCATTTTGCGGAAGCTGCTTTAATGTTTTTCACAATTTCAATTTTCAAACCTACTAATGACATGTACAATTTTTTTTCTAGATACATTGATTTATATTATCCTTTTGTTCTGGAAATAGAAGAAAAGAATTAAGTGAATGACTGAGTATTAAGCAGCAATGCAACATATAAGTGAATAACTACAAGATCTCTATCAACTCAAAATCGATACCTCTGGCCAATTAGAAGCATCAAGCAACCACTCTTAGACTTGATGTAATTGTAGCAGATAGGTGAGAGTAAAAACTAATAGCAACAAATAATGCAACCTTGCTATAACCAGTAATAATCTAATCAAAATTGCCATTTGCCAACACACACAAGTACAATTAAGCTCAAACTTCACTTATAATGGATTATAATACTCCAATTTGCAAACCTACCATGTACAGTTGGTAATATCTGAATCAGACTGTAATAATTTATCTTTCTGATTTCTCAGTTAGCTTAACATAGGATTAAATTAGAGTTTAACAAAGAATACACTCAAACTTTTCATTTAGCATCTTTCATTTATCTAGTCTAGGAGAGGGTTCTACTTTCTGATTTTCTCACAATGAGCACTCATAAATTATCTATGTGCACAGTGGACAGTGCTCAAGAACCTTCAAATCCATTTTACATTCACCCAAATGAGAACTCCATGGTGCTAGTTTCACCTCTCTGAAACAAATTTCCATAGTTGGTCCAGATCCATGGAGATGAGTCTGCTAACTTAAAAAACTAGGAAGTATCATTGAGCTTCAAGAGGATGATCCAATTTCCCCCTTTTGACAATGAAATGGTGATACAAATATAAAAAATTATGGTCTTATGAAGATTCTCTCAAGCAAGTATGCACTTCTAAGTTCTAATGCATTGTGAACTTGTGATGCAATTCTCAATTCTTATGGTTAAAGAGCAAGGAATTCAGATTATATGATCAGATTTTTAGGAGCATTCAATGAACAGTGTTCAGGTGTAAGTTCCTAAATTATGCTATGGAGCTACTTACCACCACTTCACACAACAAGAAATACAGTTCAATATTGAGCACACTAGTAATCAGAGAATTATGCTCAATAGCACTGAGTATTCATCATAAGCCTGACCTACAAAATGGTAAGGGATCCGTATCTAAGGCTTCAAACAATAAGTGAATTATGTGAATGACTGACTATTAAGCAGCAATGCAGCATATAAGTGAATAACTACAAGATCTCTATCAACTCAAAATCGATACCTCTGGCCAATTAGAAGCATCCAGCAACCACTCTTAGACTTGATGTAATTGTAGCAAATAGGTGAGAGTAAAAACTAATAGCAACAAATAATGCAACCTTGCTATAACCAGCAATAATCTAATCAAAATTGTCATTTTCCAACACACACAAGTACAATTAACCTCAAACTTCACTTAGAATGGATTATAATATTCCAATTTGCAAAATTGCAATCAGGCAATCAACCTAAACATGTTTACAAAACTGCAGAAGAACTGAAACTCAATTGATCTTGTCCATTTTCTTGACATGTTGACCCACTTGAAACTCCCAAAGCAAAAATATGCCTACCTAATAGCAATGAGAACAAAGATCCAAACACTCGAGTTTGTAACTAAATTAAGCAATTTAGGGGTTCACTAAGATTTATGTTTACAACATCTATAAGAATACGTGAATGACATGATACTTAATTGGAATATTTATATTTGTACGTACAAAACAAGGTGCCATGGACTGTAGTTACATCATCATTTTTTGTCCGTTGTTTAACTAGTTGAAGGATACAGTTGACTATTTAAGAGACTGCTCATTCTAGAGACTTGGTTTGTGCTATTAACCCCATTTCTTTGATGGTGGGTTGCAGCTGTAGCAAAGGGGTACTTAGCTTGATTGTCCAAATGGCCATCTATAAAAAAAAACAATGACTCAATCTTTGTATCAGGCACACAAGTTATATGTTATTTGATTTTCTTTGTATTACCATGGGAGCACGCTATAATCTTGAATCTACTGCTTCATCTTTTGTGTGTGAGGTTGTGAAACTTAGCAAAATATATCGTAAGGGATGTGAAAATCTGAAGTTATTCCTTATAGGGATGTGGGGATCATATGCAGCAAGTGTTCTCTGACCTAACATGCTACTGAATTTTCAAGAATGAACTTTGGTTTCTGAAAGTAAATTTAAAAACTGATAACTAATACTATTTAAGTTAATTTTCCATTTAGATGTCAAAAAATCAATGTGCCAATTTTCCCAATGTATGGAAAACAAGATCCTTGGGTAAGGCCACTTTGGGGACACTAGGTTAAAAGGTAGGTGCCTCAAGCTTCATATTATCAAATTAGCCCTGCTGGTCACTATTATAAAACTTAAGGGCAGGGGCAATTGCTAGCAACAAATAGAGGTAATTAACTTATCATAGGGGCAATTGCTCGTCACCGTTATAAAACTTAAGGGCAGGGGTTGTATGCTTCATATTCTCATCATTGGTTTCATATTTGGTATCAATCTAATAGAACTATGTAACAGGGGCAATTGCTAGCAACAAATAAAGGTAATTAACTTATCATAGTAGTATGAATAGGAATACCTCAAGCAGCCTTCAAAGAATAGGGTACTCCTAATGGTCTTCTTCTTTAGCTTGGGATTGAGGATGACCTGGTGAAACAATAACAACACTAACAGAATTGTGTAAAACCCTATTTATAGCATAACAAACTCTCTGGGTCATTGGAATTAAAGGGGAAATAGTGAAACACCATCGCAAAGAGGTAGAGCTAGTTTTTATAAAACTCAATCAGACCAACAGTGACCCTGAACCACAACTGGTTTGGAGTTTGCAAACACATTCATCTAGAGTCAAGCCAAGACCACCGATCATTTATTCAAAAGTTTATACTTATTAATTAATTTCTTAACATAAGAAAATGGGTAACATGCGACAACCACTGATCATGTTCTCATTATGTCTTTACTATCAAGTTCTCAACTCAAATTATGATATGTGGATAGCAATAATTCAATATGTGGACCACAACTTCTCTATTATTTGCAATATGTGAAGCAACTAATATATGCTTACAGAATGGGACCTGAACACAAAACTGAGAGATAGACAAAATACATGCTTTCAAATAATTTTTGTGACCAGAATCACCTGGAATCAATGACTAACTTTCTTCCAGAAAGCTCAATTTGGTTTCCAGGATTAGATACCTGAATATGTGTTACAGGAACAAACCTACAAAGACACATACAGAAAAAGAAGAAAGTTCATACAAGTTAACTATTTTTCCATAAAATGCAGTTTGTAACAATGTACATGAAACATAATGAACATACAAGTTAACGACGCTACCTCAAACAAAATGAAGAACACTACACTACACTAGTACACTACGCTACCCTAGTTTTACAATAGACATTAAGCATTCAAAGACCTGCAAAGTGATCACGACTTACCTCAATCAAAATGAGAGCCTGTGAGCACCAGTGACCACGACACGAAATGTACCTCAGGTCACCACGAGTTCCCCAATCCTTGCAACATAAACCAAAAAAGGTCATTGGGTTAACCACGAGTTCCCGAAATAGACCTAGGTATTCAATAGAACAACATAGCTTAGACGAAACGTACCTAGGTAAGGTGGCGATGGACAAGAAAAAGAGAGTTGTCACGATCTTCAGCCCGATGGAGAAGAACAAGCTTAGATGCAGAACAAGAGAGGTTACACGGAGAAGAAGATAGCGCGAGCAAAATAGGTCGCGTCTGATATAATTTAAAATGTAAGTCGAACATCGATTTTTAATACAAAACCGATGTAACAAAATGATGTTAATGTTAACATCAGCTTTCTTCAAGAAACCAATGTTAACTGATCATACGTTAATATCGGTTTTCAGAAGACCGATGTTAACGAACTTATGTTAACATCAATTTTCTTCAAACCCGATGTTAACGAAGTGACGTTAACATCGGTTCTTCCAAAACCGATGTTAACGTCACTTCGTTAACATCGGATTTCAAGAAAACTGATGTTAACGAATACACATTATTTACAATTAGGCCACCACGTTTATGTTAACATCGATTTTGTCAAAAACTGATGTGAATCTGTCGATATTAAATCTGGTTTTTGTAGTAGTGTGACCTTGACTGTGCTCAGGGTCGTCACTACTGCACCTACCGAGACTCTAAAGCCCAAGTCTAAACATGTATGAAAGAGTGGTGAAAATGAGTGATGTTATCCATATTTGAGAGGGAAACTATCTTATATACATATAAGAACATTTGACAAGAAAGATTGTTAAGTTCGTTGAGTTCTACGCGTAAGATGACATTAATGCATGTGACTAGGTATTCCATTATTTATGTTTGGGTATTCTTCTTACTCCGATAATCCTGGGTTAAGTGCAAGTGCCAATTTTAGCTAGATATTGAGCCTTGTGTTTCTTAGGATGCTTACTTTTTATCTCGGGGTAAATAAGGAAATATGACATGATCTGCATAAGAGTTGTCCCTGAGTCAATATTGCTTAGGAAAAACGACGATGACTTAAAGTATAAGGCGAATAAATTATCTACATAACAATTGCTCCCAAGTCATATGCAATGTTGACTTAAGGATTAAGGCAGGATAAGTAATATTGACTTAATGATTAAGGTGAACATTATCTCCATATTACTGTGATATGGCTGAAAAATATTCTTGTTATTTCTTAAGTATATAATCAGGAACTCAATCCTCAAGTTTGTATAGATGAAATAGTATCTATCGGAGGAAATATTGTAAATGAATCTTAGTAGAGGTATAAGTGATTCAGATTAGATTGATTTTAATCTATTTTTTTTAACCAAATCCAGTTAAATTGGACTGGATTGGATCATTAGGTGGAGTCATTAAAGAAATTATTACCTTTTTAACTCTTGAATTTTTTTTAATAAAAATACCACAAACTCAGAAATAATAAAGATATTTTCAAAATTTGTTTTGCTACCACTCTTTGAAATAATATCCAAAAGAGAAAGTCAAACAGAATCTCTTGATGAAACATTGACATTTATGTGTAACAACGTGTGATATAAAATATATACTCACAATATTAATAAAATACCGTATGTATTCATAGGATAAATCATAAATTTGTAACTTTTTTAAATAACTCCTTCATAATAATAAAACATAAACATGTAATCAGTTTAACAATTCACATTATTTATAATAATTTTAGTTATATGTTTATTGCATATTCGAGCTCCCATTATCTAACTCGTTTTAATTGAGTTTACTATAATAAATTAAATTCAACCCAATTCATAAAAATGTAATTGAGTTAAGTTGGGTGAGTTCACGGGGGTTGCGGATTAGACGCGCAGGAGATTAGTCATTAACATAAATCAGCTGCCACAGGATACCTCAGGTTAATAAAAACATTAAACATTAAATTAATATATTTTCAAGCCTGGTAACAGGCAATACCGCATAATTAAAAGGGGAAGCGGAAATTAATAACTAATAAGTGCTTGTATATTCTGTGCACACAGCTTTCTCTCTGGGCATGATTGAAAGAAAACACCGAATGTTGAGTTTAGCTTCACTTTCTACGGTGACTGCAACTAATGGTCCTCATTTCTTCTTTGAGATATGATCTGAACTTGTTCAAAGCTTGTTTTTTAGATACGTACTTCCGTTATGTGGGCCAGGTATGCTTCTTCTCACTATTCTTTTATGAAGTTAAATTTAAAAACAATTTATTACCTTCATAAATTTGAAGTTAAAATGTAATGGTTATGAAGTGATAATTTTATTCTGTATAATATATTATAATTGAATGATTGTGTAAAATTATTTTATTTCAGTATATAATTTATAGTTTATATATTCCATATATCAGGGCATGTTTATTACTCGAGAAAACAGAAGAGGGATAGCATAACGTTAAAATAAATAAAATTTGATCATTTAAGGAAAATCTATGATACGCGTACACATTGCAATTTTTCCTCAATATGAGAATGTGGAACTTTAAGAATTCAAATTCTCGAAAAAGGAAACCCTTAATAAGTACATTTTATTAAATATGAGTACCGTGCTATTTATCCTCGTGTTCATTAACAAAGGAACAGTAAAAATACATGTAAAATTATACTTATTATCCACTAGTTACCTACTAAAAATATTTATTTAATATCTACTATGAATTTTATTCGCGAATACCCGTGGATATGTATTTCTTTGTCATTTCTAATTGTGCATAATATTTTTAATTAAATATAAAACAATTTACTATGTCTTTTATTTTTATAATTTTAATTAAAAGAAAAAATATATTTTCTAAATTTATTAATTAAATGGTTGAGCATAAATAAAAATATTATATATTAAATTGATAATTATATTACTCTATTGATATTTTAATTTATTATAATAATTTTTTTAAAAGTTATGACAATGCAAAATTTAAGATATATATTTAATTAGAATAAATATTGATTATATATTCCTATCAGATTTTTTATGATAATTTTTGTTGGAATATAAATAAAAGAGAGATAACATGTAGAGTAAATATAATGATAAAAATTATATATGATTGAATTAAGTTTAAATTATTAAAGTCATATTTAATGTAATTTATTATAATAAATTTTGATTGTAAAAAAAGTATAATAAATATATTTAATGCACCAATTGATTATCATCCATCAAACATCAATTTATTAGTATTGATTATTATTTTTTCATATATATCAATATATCTTTCATATAATTCATCACATGCATAATTTTTTATACGTAATGTATATTTTATATATATATAAATTCCTAAAATGAAAATTAATCAAACTAATTTGTGTATTAATATCTGATTGATAATTAACTTATTAATAATTAATTTATTATATTAATTTATTAACATGAATCTATTGATTAATTAATTTATTAAGATGAATCTATTATATTAATGTTAATTGATTGTATTCAATAGTTAATTATATTTTTTTAAATAAAAAAAATGTCATTTAATATTTTTGGATGGAATGGATATGAGATTATCACATCATTTGATAGAATAAAATCTTATTTTAATTGTTGTTTTCTTAATGAAAAACTTTAATATGTATTTCATATTTTTATTCAATAGATTAATTATTATTGGTCACATTTGATTTGAAATTATTGTATAAAATAGTGAGTAGAATTAGATTGGCATATTTAGTAATCAGTAAAATAGCCTATTTTGTCTTTTTTATTACCGTTAATTTTTTTAATCTGATCACTGATTAATTTCTTTTACTGGAATCACTGATTAATTTTAATCTAATTTTTTTCTATCAATGCCTATTTATTCTGAGGTACCTATATATTATACGCTTATTTATGAACATGCGCAATGTGTGACATACTTACTAGTTATTTATCCACATATAAAGTATTTAACGAGTAAATTTTATGTCATTGTTTCAAAACGGAAATACCTGTGCATTGTACACAATTGCAACTAAATTTGCTCAATATTTTTTGGAACATAACGTCATATGGATCATGTGATTGGAACCACAGCCACATGATTATAACTACAAACAATTTTCTCTTTCAAACTCTTCTTATTTTTCTCTTTCATTAATGATGTATACATTTTTCCGGATGAAACACCATTTTTAGAAATTTCAAACTATGCAAATGTTAAGAAATGATTTTATCAATAATTTAAATTTTAAATCTAAGTCTAACTCTTAGATATATAATTACATTAAATATTTAATATTCTCATAAATAATCTTACATAAGATTCAAGCAATACTACCTCTGATTAAGATATTTATGGTCTGTAGCAAGAAAGATTTGGAAATTTCAATGACTTAAAAAGTAATTAGTATCTTATTTGGTGGAAAGTAGCACATTGTTCTTGGTATTCCCCATATCTACGTAAACTTCACTGTCAAGTAGAGTCTCTCTTTTTCTACCCTTTCCGATGGATATTAATTATCATGTCTAAGCCACCCCCTTGCCTCATGCTTCACTATCATCACTTACGTACTACAAGTTTATTACTTTCGATTAATCTAGCTTGGGACCAGCATGTGTTTCTTACTTCCAACAATGTTTATCCATGAATCTAAAAGATTTTTGTTTGAATGTTGTCTAAATAAACGTTAAGTACTCCCCCAAAACTTTTCTGTCTTTATCAATTCTCTAAGAAAGAAAAGCCAATTAAGAAAGTAATTTTATGAATAAATAATCCACATGCAGATAGTACGTATATTAAAATATTTTACACTGATCTAACCACAAATCCTTATTTTTGATAAATTTACTTATTTTTAGAATAATTATCTTAAAAATCATACTCAAATTATTTTCTAATTAAATTGATAATATAAAAAAAAACTTTTGAGTGAACTTGGGATATATATTTCACTAGCTAGAAGTCAAAAACTAATTTCTCAACATACTAAAAATCATTTAAGAAATTAACTTTTTTTTAATATATAGAATTTTTCATATACAGATATTCAAATATCAAATTTCTGATTACATAATTAAAATTTAGAAGATAAGGTTACCAACTAACTATATTACACCATATTAGTAATCATATTTAAAAAAAAGGTTTATATACCACCAATACATACTTGTCTACAACCTATAATTTCACTCCTAAAATTGCTCTCCCAAGTGCCCTACTAAATTGACCCTAAACTGAAACTGTGATTCATATCATATCCATGAGTAATTAATTCATTAATTATTCTTTAAGTTGGAAGTGAAGTTAATTAAGTTAGAAATGAAAAAGGAAAGGAAAGGAAATTGGAAATGATTAAAATGACAAGGGAGTAAAAACATAACATGGGGTTGTGTGGTGAGACTGACACAGAGAGGACCCGCGTAGTTGGGTGAACAAGCACACTTCCCTTAATTAACCCATCTTCCATTTCAACTCTAACCCCAGTTTGGGGACATAAGCACAAACGACTGTATGGCGTATCTCTCCCATTCCTACTGTTTCATCTACTTGACTCTCTCTCTCTCTCTCACACACACACACACAGAGAAATGCCCTATTTAACAACATCCCTAGCCTAATGCCTTTCCCATGCTCTTGTCCTCTTCAACTTCCAACACCCACTGACACATTCCCTCAACTCTCTCATGCTCATGGCCACTACTCTTATCTCTCTCCCCTCCTAGTTCCATTCATTCTCCTCACATAAACATAAACAACACTTCTCTTTTTTGAATATTCCTCAATTTTAAAGCTAGGTCCCTAGCTAAGCTAGCTCCCATACTAAGTTTTCTTTCTCTGATTCTCACTCTGACAAATATTCCACTTCCTATTCGTCCATTTTCCGAGGAATTAGCTACCTCTATAGGCTCTAGCTAGCTTAGTAGTCAGAAGTAGTTAGTACTTATCTTTCAGTTACCTTGAACAAATCAAGTGTACACAACAGCAAAATATTTCTGTCACACAAACACACTCGTCACAAACCCTTTTAAATTTAAAATTAACAACAATGTCTAGCAGAAGATCTCGTTCGAGTCAATCGGATGTTTCCACTGAGATCACTGATGCCCAGATCACTGATATCATCTCAAAGTTACAACAACTAATCCCTGAACTAGATGCAAGGCGTTCAGACAAGGTACCCCTATAATAATAATAATAATAATAATAATAATAATAATAATAATGATAATAATCACATTTATTATTATTATAATTATTACAAATTCAGTGCACAAGACACAAAAACAGAGATTTTCTGTGGCTTTGGTTGGCCTTGCTAGATAAGTCACGCTTGTGCCCTCCCTTTAATGTTTTTTTACCCACAACTTGTAATGTTGTGGGACTTGGATATTCCTTGCCATCATTGACTATACTTTAGTGCCATTAAATGCAAAATGTGGCAAATATTAAAATTAAGTTTTTTTTATAATAATTATAATTTCGTTCTTGTTGTAGGTTTCAGCTTCCAAGGTGTTGCAGGAGACTTGCAACTACATCAAAAGCTTGCACAGAGAGGTTGATGATCTAAGTGACCGGTTGTCACAACTTTTGGCCACCACAGATTCCAACAGTGCCCAAGCAGCCATAATTAGAAGCTTACTTTTGTAATAATAATATTATTCTAATACTTATTACTTATAGAGCTTTAATTTATGTGACGTGTGCATGTTATTTTTGGTTATAAGACCAAATTGTATTACTATAAATAAAATGAGCTGGCATCTTGATGATCGAGTTCCAGTTAGTTCGAATAGTTATATTAATGTGTATAAATATATTATACATGAATCTGTACCCGTGTAGAAATATATGACATTTATATATATTTTCAAATTCGGAGGCTACAACATGCTTTTGTTTGATCTTGACAATCTATCTTATTAGAGAAACTCAGCGGTTTTTGCGTGGACCCATTTAAAGGGTCAAGTTTGAACCTGACCTATTACATGTGACATTGCCCCCACACCATTTTCGGTTATTTGTTCTGGCCAACCCGTGATATTAGTGTTGGACCACTGTATACAAGGAATCATTCATCATGAACCTTTACCAGTAGTGTACATTTACATATCTATATCTGTTGTTACATATGCACCATATGTATACGGATAATGATAAGAACTATTTATCAATTATTTACGAAATACCAACATGGTACAGCAGCGGCGGATCTACTAGGATCCAGGGCCAGTGGGGAGAAAATATATTTTTTAAAAAATCTAACAAAAATTACCACATATATAAAGATTAAGATAAATGTTAAAATCATAAATTTCAAGCAATTGTCCCTACTCAATCAAGATGTGTCTATACGAGACAAGAAAACAAATTGTAATGGTAAATCCTGAATCAAGCTTCAGCTTAGTTGCACAATATAAAATAAGATCAAATCATAAAAGAAAACGAGAGCAACATAGGGAAGAAACATGCTAGAAGAAAATAGAGGGCGAGAGATGAAACGATAGAATGAAGCTTATGAGATAAATAATAAAAAACTACTGAATTTATTGGGAAAAAAAGAAAAAATAGACTTTCAAATCAATATGTAATAAAATAATAATAAACATCTAAGAAAAGTAAGAAAAAGAAACAATGAGTTCAAACATATAAAAATAAGAGATAAAAATATTAAAATAAGAAAATACATTCATTTATTTTCACATAAAAATAAGTGAAAAAATGTAAACACGTAAAATTAGGGATACAAAATATAAAAATTTAACATAAATACAAGTGACTTTATTAAAATGAAAGAGTAATTTGTTCACCCTCGAATATGTACACTTAATATGAATGAAGTAAAGAGCAATTCAAATGATACTTCTTTAAAATAAGCAAAGCAAAAATAAAATCCATAAATTAAAGAAGTTTAGGGAAGAGAGAAATGCAAACTCAGTTTTTATACTGGTTCGACCACGCCCTGTACCTACGTCTAGTCATCAAGCAACCCATTGAGATTTTCACTAACTTGTAAATTCCTTCTACAAATTTTGAACTCCACAGGAATACTCTTTCCTTGTGTTCAGAGATCCTTACAAATCAAGAGACCCACCGTCTCTTGAACAATAATTGTTTGCTTTAAAGTAAAAAAAATAGTTCTCTCTTGTAGAGAAGAATGTTACAAGATGAAGATCTTATGAGAATCCTTATTGATTTTGCAAATGTTTGGTCAAGACTTTCTTTTGAGAGGATAGAACAATTATTGTTTTGAAAAACTCTCTAGAAATTCAATCTCAAGTCACCTATTTATAGGCCTTTGGTGATCTTTCAAAAACTTATGAACAATTGTGACTTTTTGAAAGTTATTTTCAAAATTTTCTCATTGGCAATCGATTATATATATGTAGTAATCGATTACACAGTTAATTTTAAAGAATTATGACTCTTTCAGATTTGAATTTCAAAATTTCGTGACTTATAATCGATTACACAACTGCTGTTATAATCGATTACAGTTTTAAAATTTAAATTTAAAAACTTTTGAAACCTGTTTAAAATAATTTTTTGCCTCTGATAATCAATTACCAGAGAGAAAATCATATTTTCAAAAACAGAGTTTTACTTAAAAACTTTTGTAAGATATTTTAAAGAATTAACCAAACGTCAAATTTGTACAATCTCTTTTAAGAAATTCTTTTAACATACTATGGACTAATTGTTAATCGTTTCTCTTGAATTCTTGATCTTGACTTTGATCAATCTTAAATATATAGCTTTCATCTTTGACATCATCAAAAAATTCATACAACATATGCTTTTACAAAGTTCGCCCATTAATATAATGTGATTGACAAATAAATTGATCCTTTAGCACCTTGTCAATAGTTTGATCTTTGTTTTATGTATATATAAAAAAAATCTGTTATATCGATAGACTCTTTAAATAATCTTAATAGTTAGAGGGATTAATTATTAGTTAACGAGGGAGACCTTAGTTCATAAAATAAAATCAGTTATTTGCAAATTAAACTAACATAATCTGCACATGAGAATATATAGAAGCTTAGTTTTGTTCCTTCATGAAACTAATAGGTATCCCAAACACTACTTTAAGATGTTTAATTAGTCTCTAGTTTTATTCTATTTTAATTTTAAATTTTTGTATCAAACATAAAATATTTTTTTCAAAGCAACATAAAATTAAACTTGTATATTTCTATTTTGTCTAATTTTAATACTTCTAAGAAATACTAACAGGAGATATAATATCTTGATGGGTCTATATATAAAGTTGTTTGAAGATAAAAACGATAATAAATGAATTTTTGGTAATGAGAACTATCATATGGTCAATTATGGGATACACCGTTAACAATAATTGTGAATAAATAAATTACTGTTTTACAAAGCCTAATTGCAAAATAACAACTCAAAAAAGTTGATCCAGTACGTAGAATCAGATAGAAATGAATCATTGATGATATATATCTAATAAGCTGCAAGTTTGTATTGTCACTTGTTTTTTGAAAGTGAAATGTAAGTCTTAAAAGTGTTTTTTGTGCTATAGGAAAAAAAGTTGTAATTGCAAAAAATCGTTAATCCAAATTAATGCTTCAACGGCCCAGAAAATTTCTCGTTGCTTAATTGTCAAATAAAGATCATAGCAACATATTTTTAAACAGTAGCAATTTTAATTCTGAAAACTTATCATAAATTTAGTAAAATATAATAAAAAAAATACGAGAAGCTTTTAAATATTCAGATATTATACTTGCAATTATTTTTAATTCGGAGGGTATACAATTACCCTTTATTTTGGGAGGTGGAAAAGACCAATACTATGAAATAACTTTTCTCCCACACATGTTAACATTACATATGACTAGTACCTGCAGCCTGCAGGTACGCGTGTGGGGGATAAACGGGGATTGCCGTGAGCTTTTAACGTTCTGGAATGATCATACTCCAAATTAAAATTATGATTTATGAATTTTTATACACATAATTATGATTCTTTTCACGATAACTTTTAAAATATTTATGAAATTTGGTATCTATTTTTTTTTCATAAATATTAAATAAGTGAAATTTTGTTAAAATTTATATAAAAAAGTAAATATAAACTTAACGTCATAACTTATAATTAAAATATAAATAGCTTAATGTTTTGTGTCATGTTTAACTATTAAATTTATATTTTATAGTTTATGCGAGTGATTTTTATATTATTTTAAATTTTTAATAT
Organism: Glycine max; assembly: GCF_000004515.6. Classification (NCBI taxonomy): domain Eukaryota; kingdom Viridiplantae; phylum Streptophyta; class Magnoliopsida; order Fabales; family Fabaceae; genus Glycine; species Glycine max. The sequence goes on from NC_038254.2 coordinate 15,722,115, forward strand.
ATTATTAATTATTTAGTTTAAATTTTAATATGTCAATAATATTTAATATACTTTTATATACATACATGATCTAGAAAAATGTTATTATTGGATGTGTTATTCTAAGATCCTCTCTTAATTTGGTGATGTCTTCTATGTTTTCTTTGACTTTTTTCTAAAACAAAGTCAATTTAGTTATTTTTAGTTGCTTATATGCTTGATTTGAGATGATAAAAATTGAATGAAGTTGTTTAGTTTTAATAATTTTCATATTTAACTTACCTTTTTAGGCTTTAAACATCATCTCAAAATGCTTTAACCATAAAAAATGTCATCTATTTTCAATTGATATTGAAGGAAAAAATAAATTATATTAATATTAATTATTTGAATTGATACTTGTTAATATGATTAATTTCATATTAAATTATTTTCAAAATTTAATTGCAAATATATTTGCATGATGATATTTTTTTATTTTAACTTGAACTATTTCAAAACATATATTTAGTTATTTACTTACATAAATTCTGTTTTTAGTGTTATTATGGTTAATTTTATTTTAAAATAAATTAGTTTAAAAAATAACTTATTCATTAAATATTTTTCTTAACTAAATGTCATAGAAATGAAATTTTATTAAAATAAACAAATAAATATTTTTTCATGATTTAATTTCAATCAAATATTCAAGGGAAGGATATACTTTCATCAATGATAAAATTTTGTATGATTTTCTTTTACAAGTCTAAATTTTAGTATGATAAAAAAATGTTATTAAATAATTTTATATTATAATATTTCATTAAATATTTTTCTTGAATAAATTTCATAAGAAATTAAATTTTATTAAAATAAATAAATAGATTTTTCCGTGATTAACATTTATTAAAATATTCACGGAAAGATATATTTTTATTTTTGATAATTGTTTAATTTTTATTTGCAAGATCTCAATTTTAGTATAGTAAGAAATTTTATTAAATAATTTTGTAAAATTAATTTGTAATAATTATTATAAAGTATACAATAATTTTTCATATTATTGTCAAACTAAAATATATACCAAATAAAACTTATATTAGGAAATAAAATAAAAATTAAATTCATATAATAATTAGTGTAAAAATTTAGTTGCAAAGTATTTTTTATTAATTTTAATTAATTCAGTAGAAAAATATATTATAATTAAGGTAAGTATGTAAAAGATAGCCATTATTAATCAATAATTTGTTTTTGAGAATTAGTTAAAATTATATTAAGGACAATCGATGACAGTGAGGTGGCGGGTGTCTAGAAAATAATTTCACTTTAAGATGAAGAATTTTAATCATGCCACTTTTTCCATCAATTTAATTTATAAACTATTAAAATTAATCAACCATTTGAATAAAAATTAAACTTGATTTGCGAAAGCTAAATTATGAATTAAATAAATAAGTCTTATTGTTAATTTTTGTAAAGCATCATTAATTTCAACATTTGCTCAATGTTTTCATCTTGTCAAAAACTTTGTACTGAGTGCGTAATTTGTTAAGTTTAACAAGGACAAATAGTTATGGGACGCGTATAAAAATTGGAAGTCTATATATAGAATAAAAATTACAAATATTTGAAACTTATAATATGCTAAAGTTACAAAAAACAAAGTTGAGTATTTTTCTGTAAGCAATTTTTTTATTAAACTGATTGAAGTAAAAAGGGTACATCTATGTATAAAATTACAAAATGATATTGATGTATTTGCATGACATGTATTACAAACTCTTCTTGCTGTAGTAGTTTGGTCGAAGTTTAAATTTATAGACCTGAAAACTTTCCCACTCAGAATAACATACTTTATTGATGACATTTCTTCATAAAGATATTTGTGAAATGAGCTGGGATGGATTTATTTTTGTCTTTATCAAGATCATACGTTTTTATGAAATTTCTTAAAGGTGTTTGTGAAATGAGTTAGGATGGGTTTATTTATGTCTTTATCTAACTTGAATTTTGTTAGAGTCGTTTATTTAAATTTGAATTCAACCCAAGTAAGACCAAAATATTTAGGTCAAGATCAAGTTAATTTAATTTGTCGATATAACATATCAATGTTAACATTTTTAGGTAATCTTAACATTATAGTTAAATTGTAAAATTAGATAAATAAATAACTACAATTAAGGTAAATTTTATAATATATATTTATAGATAAATCATATAAATATAAATATAATATTATATAAGCCAGGTCAAGACATTGTATTACTAATATATAGTTATTTAAAAAATGTACTTTGGATTAAGTTGGGATGACTCAAAATACACCTTAAACTGGTTCTTAAAATATATTGGGTCTAATTTGTAGACTTAACATTATATTTCAACATTTAGTTTAAGCTAGCATTAATCAGCGGGACAATCTGAGTCATGAACACCCATATTTCTCCTTAATCTATAATTCAAGCCCTATTTTGATTAAATCCACCTTTTTCTCCGCATTCATTTATGCTTCATTAAAAACAAGTTAATGTTATCAACATAATCTCTAACCATCATTTTTTTTATAGAATCTCGTGATGAACATTTTATTGGTTCGAGTAAAATTAGCTTTGAATTTTTTAAGTAAAGTCTCGAGTTTAAGTTTTATGGATGAAATAAAATATAATTGTTGGAAGAGGAGATCACACTAAAAGGTGATCTCTAAATTTTCTCATAAATATTAGTCATTGTCAAAGTTGATTAATATATATATTAAGTTTTAATTATTCAGTTGTTGAATTAAAATATTAAATTAATGAATAAATCACATTTACAAAATGTTATTAAGTTTGAAAACTAGCTATTATTATTTTGTCACCATTCTATAGGTGTAAAATATTCACTAATTTTATTAATAATTAATTTTTGTCAAAGAAATTTGACTAGTCATTTTTAGTGAACTTAATTATTGTTTTTGTTTTTAAAAAGAGCAATTTAAAAAAATTTAGAGACTAAAAAGTAAATTTAAATTTCACGGACTAAAAAAATAAAACCCATAAATAAAAACACTAAAACAGTAATCAAACCTCTTTAATGAGTTTTTCCTTTCAACCATGTCTTTTTTCATCCACAAAGCTCAAACATAAAATATTGCGTAATAGATCTAAGTTCATTGTCACTCCAACCAATAACATGTTGGTAAATTTGAAAATTATTTATTATTTCATTAAATAAATTCACATTAACATATAATATGATTTTCTAGAATATAATTAAATGTTGACTATAAGATTAGCTTACTACAAATATTTGATTTATCTAAAATTTGGCATGCATGGTCATTGAGATAATATCAAAATATTTAACAATTTGATGGTTGGAATACAATAGTCTCTTTTATTCTTGTTATAAGATTCAATCCATAATGTCTCCTGCATTAATTATTTTTTACAAAAATATCCTAATCATTATTATTTTTTTGAGTTGATCCCTTAATTATTTTTTTTAACAAAAATACCCTTAAATATGATTCAATTTTTTGGATTGAATAAATAATAAATATACCACACATTAATATATATCTCTTTTTCAAAAGAAATATTAATAAATATCTTATATTCTTTGGAAGTCTAACTTTATTTTACATAAAGAGCATTTTAGAAACCTTCCTTTATTCATATGCATAGTCAATAAAATTAAAACAATAAATATACTAATGATGACAATAATAGAGATCAAATGGTTGACACAATGATGCAAGATTTTGTTACATTTGTATGTGGAAGAATGATCTATTTAGTAAGATCATTCATATTTCATTTCTTTTGTATGAAACATTCTCTTAAACTAGCGGTAATCATGCACTGCAATCCAATGAATTAGAAGATATATGTAATCTCTAAACCATGACCAAAAATTGATAATAACATTTATAAAAAAAATAAAAGTATACTTCACTAATATTAGGAATAATTTTGAAAAAAAACATATAATTTTATACATATTCAATGCTACTAAAGAAACTAACTAATTAAGTTTTGTATTTTTTTCAAATTAGTTAATTAAATCTTATAAAGAAATTAGAAGAGAATATATATCAGAATTTATTTTTAGATATTTGTCTCTACCTATCTATCTATTATCTATTGTATTATGAATAGGGCTGAAAATGAGTCGAGTTTGGTTAAACTCAGTTCAACTTGTTAATATTTAGCTTAACTCGAGTTTGACATAATTTTTTTTTCAACTCAAACTTGACTTGGTTCAAGCTCACAAACAACTCAGTTCAACTTGTTATCTTGAATTATAATATGAACTAAAAGTCAAAATTTTTAAATTCTATGCATTTCAAAATTTTAATTTATTAGTGGATTTTAGATAATAATTGTATACTTTTTTTTAAAAAAAAAAAAGACAAACACTACTAGAAAAAAAAGTTTTCAATGTCGATTATCTAGCCCATTGCACAAAGGTTCCAAAACCGTATTTGAAGTGATCGTCATGGAAAGTGAACACTTCACTTTCTATGACGGTTTTCCAATCGTCTTAATATGTCGGTTTCTACATCGACTCCCTTAGAAATAGCCTTAGATACTTTTATTTATTGTTTAAAAAATATTAAAAACATTAATATTCTAAGATGATTTTAGTGAAAACCATCACATTCTAAGATAGTTTTGACTAAAAACATCTTAGATTCTACCGTCTTAGAATATCACAATTTATTTATGCAACCATTATTCAATTTTCAGTCATATAGAAATGAATAATTAACTTCAATCAACTACCATAGAAAACACTATTATGATATGATACAATGATGAGTTTGTTCATGTACTAATATGTACAAAATTAATGACTCATAATATACCAAAGTGATAAAACTAATTCCTTGAACCATACAGTGCCCGACATACTCGCCAAAGATTGATGATTATCATGTAATGCATTAAAGTAGTATTGATTTGGTTCTAGATGTGAAAGATAATTGATGAATAAGATAGAGAGAGCTAGTTAAACAGATTTTGCTTTAACTTCAAGATATCTAAATTTGTCAACATACAATGAAAATATCATCATACAGCATTGGGCTCACAATGACCATTTTGAATCTATTTGAACCTTTACAGATTAAAGGAAAAAAAATAAATAAAATATGGACCAAGAAAGGGAAGCTTATACGTGTTAACATGGCTATTATAAAAAAAGAATGTTAAGTAGAAGATTGAAGTCATACAATTGTAGAACATGTAGATAACCATTGTCCACTGTTGTATTGGAGCACATAACCCCTGTCCAGTCAGATGTACAAGGGTCTCCACGATCCCAATTGCTCAAATTTCCATTAATATCAATCAATTTTCCCTTTATGGCTTTCAATGCCTCAACTGAATGTTATTAATGCAAATGAAATAATCACACTATCAATAGAATCAAATGAAAACAACATTGCATATTATAATCATATTATTTTGGCAAAAATGAAAACAATCTCTTATACCCAATTCTAAGATAAAATACTATTACTATTTGACTACAATTAATACCCTTAATCCATAAATGATTGACTACAATGTAGCAGCTAAACATCTACAACGCATTCATTTCTTGAGGGAATTATTGAAAAAAAAAACAATAAATATTTTGTTGATATTCTAAAGTGCCAAATAATTTCAGACAAAGAAATATTCCAAAAGTATCAAATAAAATGAGATGGAGGGAGTATTATTTTTTATTAGAGAAGACCACAACATCAACTATCGAGAACCATTTATTAGCTGCCAACACATCATTGTTTCTTTTAAAAATTAAAGTCACTTGAAAATAAATGGGTAGAGCAAAATTCAAGGACACACACAGGTACTCTACATTCAATCGCGGCTAGTGTTGACAAAAATAAGAATAGCCAATGAATTCTAAGGCAAGAAAAAAGTTCTGAAGTCAATGCTTAACCACTCTGTCAATGATCATAAGTTTATAACATTGACTATGACTCTTCCTAGCTTGTCTGTCTCCACTGTGCTAGTTCTGATGTTGTTGTACTCCATAACACAGTCTAAACATGTTGATGTCGGCCAATATGATTTTTTTTTATATTTCATTTTTTCTAGCTTAGCTGGGTGGTGTTACTTCATATTAATTCACGTAGTAATAAACAACTTATCGCCTAGCGTGCTAGCTATAGATTTTAATCGATAGTTGTCACAGACTCACAATTAAACTGTTCAAATTAAATAATTAAGAAAAGGGATCAAAATTACCTCATTGCGTGCCTCCACGCCTTTAGGATTGTCAACTCGAAAGAAGTCAACAGACTGCAAGAAGAATATTACGTGATTAAGATTACCCAAGGAAACATGACAGGCTAGTGCAACATCTTTATTCCAAGAATAAAACATTGCCTTGGCATTATTTTCACCTGCTGTAACTTTCGCACTATCATGAACCACATTTATTCTCATGACAATTAGTATGATACATCAAAGTATAATACTATATGCAATGAGGGATATAAATAAAAGAAAAAATAAAGCACTAACTGTTAACTGTTTGACTCTTGAAACAGATTTTTTAAATTGTTGTTATTTTTTTAGGATATGCTGTTATGCTGCAGATATGTTGTTAGGGCTGTTATGCTGTTCAGATATGTTGTTAGACTGTTATGCTGTTATGCTGTTTTTAAATTTATCTTCTATTTTTTAGGCAACAACCCATAGGAGTTTTATCTATATATTTTAGCATCTCTTTGTAAAATGTACTCTGCTTTCCAGATCAATAAAACAGTCTTCTTCTGCAGTAATATCCTGAGTTTCTTTATCTTTTAATCCTTCATATCTTTCTAAAAACAACAAATTGGTATCCTGAGCCTTATTTTGAGGGATCTGAGAGATTGAGAGAACCCATACACATTCAAAACACAAACACACATAACCTGGTCAGAATGAATCCAGAAGGTTCATCCATTCCACTTACACTTCCGTTGTTTGATGGTAAAAGTTATCATCTCTGGGCTTTTAGAATGGAAGCCTATCTCGAAGCAGGTGATTTGTGGGAAGCTGTTGAAGATGTGTACGAAGTCGAACCCTTGTCGGACAATCCAACGGTTGCTCAAATAAAAAATCACTAAGAAAGGAAGCAGAGAAAGTCAAAAGCAAAAGCAACTTTGCTTGCAGCAGTTTCATCCACCATTCTAGCCAGAATAATGACACTTAAAACAGCCAATCAGATTTTGGACTTTTTGAAACAAGAGTATGAAGGAAATGAAAAGGTTAAAGGCATGCAGGTGCTGAATTTTATCCGAGAATTTGAGATGCAGAGAATGAAGGAATCAGAAACGATTAAGGAATACTCTTATAGGCTTCTTGGCATAGTCAATAATGTAAGGCTCCTAGGTACTGAATTTTCAGACGCTAGAATTGTTCAAAAAATTCTAGTCACAATACCTGAAAAGTTTGAAGCTACAATTGCATCTCTGGAGAATTCAAGGAATTTGTCAAGCATTACATTGACTGAATTGTTGAATGCACTACAAGCACAAGAACAAAGGAGGCTTATGAGGCAAGAAGGGTTTGTTGAGGGTGTTTTTCAGGCCAGATAACAGAATTACAAAGGAGGCAAAAATAACAAGAAGAAGCAGAGCAACAACAAAAATGGCCAAAGCAGCAAGACACGTGTCTTTTCACCTTGTCCTTATTGCAAAAAAAATAATCACCCACACAACAAGTGTTGGTGGAGACCAGACATAAAATGCCACAAGTGTGGTCAATTAGGACATGTGGAAAGAATATGCAAGACTCAACAACAACAACAAGGAGAAGCCAAGGCTGCTGAAGATCAGCCTATGGAGGAGCAGCTGTTTGTAGCATCATGCTTTGCAACCAACACCACTACGGAGAGCTGGCTTATAGATAGTGGTTGCACAAACCACATGACTTATGATCGTGAAATTTTCAAAGAATTGGACGAGACAACTATTTCCAAAGTCAGAATTGGAAATGGAGCACTTATTGCAGTAAAAGGCAAGGGAACGGTTGCAATTGAAGGCCACTCAGGTTTGAAATTAATTTCTGATGTATTATATGTTCCTGAAATTAATCAAAACCTTTTAAGTGTTACTCAACTACTGGAGAAAGGATATAAGGTGCTGTTTGAGGACAAAAACTGTGTGATTAAAGATGCAAACAACATAGGAATGATCAAAGTTCAAATGAAAGGCAAGAGTTTTGTCTTGGACTTGATGAATGAGGAGCAGCAAGCAGCTGTACACAAAGAGGATGATAATACAATGCTTTGGCACAAGAGATTGGGGCACTTTCATCATGCTGCACTACTTTTCATGAAAAAGAACAACATAGTGAATGATATGCCAGAATTACACGATTTACCTCCAAAATGTGTTGCTTGCCAATATGGAAAGCAAACCAGACTTCCTTTTCAACAAAACAAGACTTGGAGGGCTTCACAAAAGTTGCAGTTAGTACACACAGATGTGGGAGGACCCATGAAAACACCATCATTGAATGGTAGTAAGTATTATATTGCATTCATTAATGATTATTCAAGAATGTGTTGGATTTATTCTATGAAGTTTAAATCTGATGTTGCTGACATCTTTGTGAAGTTTAAAGCTTGGGTTGAAACTCAAAGTGGATGCAAGATGCAGGTGATCAGGTCCGATAATGGAACTGAATATACCTCTGAAAAATTTAACAAGTTTTGTGTAGATGTAGGCATTGAACATCAATTGACAGCACCATACACTCCGCAACAGAATAGTGTTGTCGAGAGGAAAAACCGAACAATTATGGAGATGACAAGGTGCTTACTTCATGACAAAGGGCTACCAAAGGAATTTTGGGCAGAGGCTGCACACACAACAGTTTTTTTGCTGAATAGGTTACCAACAAAAGCTTTGCAGAAAAAGACTCCATTTGAAGCATGGCACGACTACAAACCAAAGCTAACAAATCTGAAGACATTTGGCTGCCTATGTTTCTCTTACATACCTCAAGTAAAGAGAGACAAGCTTGACAAGAAAGCAGAACCTGGAATTTTTGTGGGTTATAGCTCAACTTCAAAGGCCTACAGAATCTACCTACCACAGAGCAACAAAGTAATCGTCAGCAGGGATGTCAAATTTCTGGAGTCAGATAGTTGGGACTGGAAAAATGATAAGAGGTCTGAGTTTCAGGAGGAGAATGAAGATGTTGATGAAGAACCCATCAGAGGAACCAGATCACTTTCAGACATCTACCAAAGGTGTAATGTTGATGTAATGGAGCCTGAGGGATATGAAGAAGCTACAGCTGATCAGAAATGGAGAAATGCAATGAAAGAGGAGCTTATAATGATTGAAAAAAATAAAACATGGGAGCTGGTGGACAAACCTAACCACAAGAAAGCGATTGGTGTCAAGTGGGTTTATAGAACCAAGCTCAACTCAGATGGTTCTATAAACAAATACAAGGCAAGGCTTGTTGTTAAAGGATATGCTCAAGTGTTTGGTGTTGATTTTTCAGAGACTTTTGCCCCAGTTGCCAGACTAGAAACCATAAGAATTTTGATGTCTCTTTGATGTGCCATCATTTTCTTCTATTTTCTAAACCCTTTTTGCACCATTTTAATTATTGATTGGTCTTAATTGTCAATTAATTAGGCAGTTTTATTATTTGGGCTCATTTAGCTAATTTGATGTTTTTAATCTAATTTCAGGAATTAATGAAACATTGGGCTTAATCCGGATTTTAGTTGTGGACTTGAAGAGGGCAAATAAAGCAGCGCTTACCTTAGTTAATTTCTAATTAGGAAATTTCGCAATTTTATTTTATGTTGTTCAGTGTTTATTTCGTTTTGGGCCAGAGTATTGTAATAGGGCCCAGTGACTTTGAGTGACTCTTTTTAAATAGCTGCCTTGGGATTCGTGCAAGGCATTCTATTATGCTATTTTCATTATTCAGAGCTTTGGTTTTAGGTTTTCACGTTTTTCTATTCCCTTGTTACAATTTTTGTTCTTAATGCAAATTTCCGTTTTCTGCTTCTAATTACGAGTTCATTCGTGCTTCTTCTTCTACTTTCATTTACGTTTCTGTTCATTTACGTTTCTGTTCATTTATGTTTCTGTTTCATGTTTCATTTGCGTTTTCTGTTTGAATCCATGGAAGGCTAGATTTTCTGGTGTTGTTTCCTTTTGATGACGAAGCCCAACTCTCTTTGAGGTTTCGCTTGTAATGTGGGTTCCTGGCAGTTTTCCCTTCACCAGTTATCCCAATTTCGTGAATATTAATCAGTGCACGCTTCGTGTTCGATTAATTACCTCTGAGCCTAACTTGCGTTCATGCTTAATGGACGAAGGGCTAACTGGTGTATGTGGTGCCTAATCACGTATTGAAAACCCTAAGTTGATTTTCGCTTAGTAAATTGAAACAGGGTTGGATTAAGTGGTTGACTGTTAGGGACGAATTTTCCATAACCCAGGATAAGAGAATGGCTTCTGAATTAGAGGAAACAACCCGTTTTTAATATTAGTATTTTCGTATTCCAGTTTACTTGTTTTGCTCTTTAATTACCAAACAACCAAACCCCCCCCCCCAATCGTTACTGTTACTGCAAGTATATTATGAACATTTGGTTTGTCACTGCTCGTTGGGAAACGACCTAGGATCACTTCCTAGTTACTGCATTTTCATGTTTATTTGATTCGGGTACGGCCTCGATCACTCTTGTTGCACAAAAAGGTTGGATTATACATCAAATGGATGTGAAATCAGCCTTCTTAAATGGATACTTGGAGGAAGAAATTTTTGTTGAGCAACCTGAAGGGTTCATTGTTCAAGGACAGGAGGAGAAAGTATATCGATTAAGGAAAGCTTTGTATGGTTTAATGCAGGCACCGCGGTCATGGTATAGCAGAATTGATGCATACTTGGTGAACTTAGGCTTCAAAAAAAGTTTAAGTGAATCTACTTTATATGTGAAGAAGACTGATGGTGAAATGCTTGTAGTATCTCTATATGTTGATGATCTACTGGTTTCGGGAAGCAGCGGGGAGCATATTGACAAGTTCAAGGAAGAAATGAAAGATGCTTTTGAAATGACAGACCTTGGAAGGATGACATTCTTTCTCGGTATGCAGGTGGATAAAAAACAGAATGAAATATTTCTTTGCCAGGAAAAATATGCAAAAGAAATTCTCAAGAAGTTCAACATGGAAGGGTGCAAACCAACTGCAACTCCAATGAATCAAAAGGAGAAGTTTTACAAAGAAGATGGAGCTGAAAAAGTGGATGAAAAGCTGTATAGGAGCCTTATAGGCTGCCTAATGTATTTAAGTGCATCAAGGCCTGACATCTTGCATGCAGTAAGCTTGTTATCAAGGTACATGAACTGTGCTAGTAGAATTCATTTTCAGGCAGCAAAAAGAATTCTTAGATATGTTAAAGGCACAATTGATTTTGGAATAAGATACCATTATGTTAAAAACTTCAGACTTCATGGTTATTCTGATAGTGATTGGGCTGGATGTGCTGATGATATGAGAAGTACTTCAGGTTATCTTTTTAGCTTTGGTTCTGGAATTTTCTCATGGTATTCACAAAAACAGGAAGTAATAGCTCAACCCACAGCAGAAGCAGAATATGTTGCTGCAACTGCTGCTGTAAATCAAGCTCTTTGGATCAGAAAGCTTATGACAAATTTGCATATGGAACAACAGGACAATACGCAGATATTTATGGATAATCAAGCTGCAATTTCAATTTCAAATAATCCAGTGTTTCATGGCAAAACAAAACACTTCAAGATAAAGCTCTATTTTCTCAGGGAGGCACAAAAGGAAGGAGAAGTGAAATTAATTTACTGCACAACAAAGGAACAAAGTGCTGATATCCTAACAAAGGCGCTTCCTAAAGCTAGATATGAATTCTTGAGGCAGAGGCTTGGTGTGTGTTGTTCCGGAGTCAAGGAGGAGTGTTAACTGTTATGCTGTTTTTAAATTTATCTTCTATTTTTTAGGCAACAACCCATAGGAGTTTTATCTATATATTTTAGCATCTCTTTGTAAAATGTACTCTGCTTTCCAGATCAATAAAACAGCCTTCTTCTGCAATAATATCCTGAGTTTCTTTATCTTTTAATCCTTCATATCTTTCTAAAAACAACACTAACCAACGAAGATATCTTGTAAGTTTAGTTGCAGTGAAAGTTTTACCTCTGGCTGGCAGACCCACCTACATAAAAAGAATTAGTAAAAAATTAAAATAATTTACTTTTAAAAAACAAATTTACTAACTTTGATGAACTACAATCGAAAATGACATTTTTGCCAAGAATTTCCAAATTCTAGCTTTCATTGTATATTCTTAATGCTCAATATCAAGTTCCAAACCCACAGAACAACCATTCTAAACCAAAAAGATAAACTAAGCCTAAATTAGTTGCAATTAAAGAATTACATTACATATAGAACAATCAAAACATAAAATTAATAGGACTATGAAACTGACCAATATTTTTGCACTTCAAGTTGAAATATATTGTGTAGAAAAAGGTGAGGTTTTAAGTGCAAGACATTTGGCATGTACATACTATCTCAAGAGTTAGAACCAGATTAACACTTTGTTCTATAGATAACAAGGAAACAAAGGATTACAAAGTAAAATGAAGGTGGCCAAGAGGAAGGGTTTTATTTTGATCTTACCTCACCGCCAGTCTGAGGTGCTGAACTTATGCTCACATCTGGAATCCATCTCACAGATGAAGGACGAAAATTATCCTGATAAGCCCTCCAACTAGCTGCAAGGTCAAAGGAAGAAACCTTGTCTCCTTTAACAAAAAACTTGATACTCAAGAACCTCGCCACTATCAAGGCTAAACAACGCAAGCCTTGCAACCTCGCCACATTAAAACTAAGGACAATAATACACAAGGTACAAATTTTGCAATCACAAGGCACAAATCAAAATAAAACCCCAATAATAAAAGTTCAAAACCTCATCATCGTTGGGCTTGCAAACAGTTTCGTCGAGTTTCCTCATGTTCTCGATGGTGCAAGGAACCTTCTTCTTCGGAGGCTGTAGAAAAATATGGAAGCTTTAACGGAGGCGCTAGACACCTTCGACGGCGGCACGAGTGAGAGAGGGCACAAAGAGACCCTGAGAGGGTGCGAGCTAGTGAGACAAAGTGAGACACTGAGAAAGGGCGCGAGTATACAAGCCAAAACACTTGACCTTCAAAGACTATTTTCGAAAACCGTCTTTCAATTAGAGAGTTCAACAACAATTCTCCAAAGAATCGTATTCTATTTTAGGCTTCAAAGTCATTTTTTTAAAAATCATCGTTGTAATTTTACTAATACTTACAAAAATACCACCAAGTTGGTAACATCGATGGTTATGGTAAAACCGTCATCAATTCATCGTCATTGTTTCTCGTGTTTTTAGTAGTGAAAATCGAACTTATTTTATTAACACTACTAGAAAATACATTTTTTACATTAGTTATTTATGACTTTCAACGTCGATTTTTAAAAATTGATGTTAACGTAAAATTGACAACATCGGTTATTTAATAAGAATTACAAGAAAAAAAGGTATCAATGTGCCTAACAACATTGACACTTAACATCGGTATTAGTTTAAAATTGATGTTAAATGACAAGGTTAACATCGGTTTTCTACAAAAATCGATGTTAACTTCCAAACGTTAACATCAGTTTTACTTAAAAATCGTTGTTAACTTATACGTTAAAAACTAATGTTAACGTTGTTGGAAGTTAACATCGGTTTTTTTTTAAAAAAAATTGATGTTAATATACACAAACAACATTGGTTGTTTCAAAAACCGATGTTAACGTTGTTAGTTAAAATCAATTTTTGGAAAAATCAATGTTGTTTGTGTATATCAACATCGGTTTTTTTAAAAAACCGATGTTGTTATTAGGATTTTTTTTAATATAGTGTTTGTTTTTTCAATAAACCAAAAATTAACTTGCAAATTTCAAATCAGACCACACAACACAACATATATCATTTGCATTATGCTTTGAAACAGTTTTTAGCAGAATGCTAGGTAGTAAACTATGAATTGTAAAAAATGAATTGATAACTATCAATAAATAATTTATTAATAACTATGAATAAAGAATATTCAATGTTAAAAGAAAACATCAATTGTAAAAAATGTAAAGGAAGTTAGTCAACTAATTAAGTAAAGTAAAATTACAAAGTTCCCTAACATCCTAAGTTTGATTTCTAACTTTGAGATAATACTGTGCCCACTGGATGCGAAGCGCCTTCAATCTCTCTGCTTCCAATGGTCTAACATCATTAAAATACTGTATGATAAAATAAAACATAAGTTAATAATGTAATACCAATCATAATAAAATCAAATTTGTTTGAAATAAACAATTACCGTTTCCCAATTATTCCTAAAACTTCCTAAGATTATAGTGGACATCCAGTGCATCACGTAATAGCCACACTGAGTGTTTCCTTTTTGTCTATTACACTAAATATATAATGAAATTTAGATATTAAACGTTAACTACAAATTAGTGTACACACACATAAAATATATATATATATATATATATATATATATATATATATATATATATATATATATATATATATATATATATATAAGCTTTCTTTAAATCACTTACTTTAACAACAATCCACCTAGCACCAGCTTTGGATTTAGGTTGTGGAGTATCGTCCAGTCCTTTCAAAGCACTGTTGAATACAAGGAACATTAAAATATTGATGTTGCTGAGTAATGGTAATGAAAATGTATTGAAAAATAACACTGACCTGTTAATTATTCCTTTAAGATAATTGTCTAGCCTATTATGCAAGGAACAAAACCAAACAACAAGATTTTCCTTAGGCAAAATGACCACCATTTGCCAGTGTGCACTACAGTGTAGACCAATATAGGTTATTGTAGTATTATACAATATTTAAATTCATTTGTTTAGTTATACTTACCCATTCATGTAGGCTTTTACGTAGACACCCCTTTTTGAATTTTGCATCCATTTCTTCATGTAACTTTCTGATTCAAATTGCGATTGACCAGATCTCTAGATGGACTGTGGCTCGAGGAATGTTATCTCGTTGGCAAGTGTACCAAATTTGTCACAAGTAGTAAAGTACTCGAAAGTTCGAGTGTCGAATCCACATGGACTTTGTTTGTACTTAGATTAATACAAACCCAATTTAAAAGCAATAAATAAAGAATTTAAAATAAAGATAAGAAAATATAATAGATAAGATAAAGATTTAAAGATGAAAATAAAAGATTTAAATTAAAAGATGATAAAGATAGAAGATAAATAAAATAAGAAAATAAAAGTAAAAGATAAGAAAAATAAAAGATTAAGATAAGACAAGATAAGATAAGAAAAATAAAAGATAAAAATAGAAGATAAAAGAAATAAAATCAGAACGTGATAATGTTGGGACCTGGCCTGCCTTGTTTACCTAGGATATATGAGTTTATGATTTTTCTTTATGAATTTAGGAGATTCTATTCTACCCACATCTGTTCAATTACTTGCCCCTGATTCCTCACATTGACAAGCCTATTTTATTTATCTATCTTCCAAATTCCTTTGCAAATACTTAACAATAAAATGCATGAAGTATGAATTCTAATGTTTGCAAGAATGCATGGGCATAAAATTATCATTCTATTCCTAACAATGATTTTCTTATGAAATCCTTTCTTTTTGTTCTATTAGAAGTTACCCTCTTTTGAGCGTCTAACCCCTAAAACCAATGCATGCATACCTTCTTTAAATCTTATTTAGAAGTTACCCTCTCTTGAGCATCTAACCCCTAAGAAAATATAAAGATGAATAATGCAAGATAAAAGCAAAAAAGATAATAGAATAGAAAACACATTTGCATTGATAAATAGTGAGTACATCATACATCGCTTGGCTTTTAGGCCTGTCAGGCCCTAACGAGGGGTTTAGCCACTCATGGCCATTGAGGGCTTTACAATGGATGAGGTATAAGAACTGATGGGATAAGAGGGGTGAAAGAGAGAAAGGGAGTAAATGAAACACCTACTAGAGTGGGTTCTATGGTGTGTTCCCCTAAGGGATAGACCCAGTGCGTGGGTTGTATGTTGTCTCTCTTTCTTGGCTTGACTCCATTCTTATAGTTGTTGGAGTGGACGTAGGCCTGATGCTTAAAATCTTTCTTATCCATATTTTTTATATTTTCTCGATCTTTTTCTCTTTTAATTCATTCTTTTTATATTTGTAAGTCATAAATAACAAAAATATCAATTCTTATCATTTTAGCCAAAGATAACTGCTAAATAAATATTTTTAAAGATATTTTCAATATATTTTTATTATCAAAATAACTCATATTTAGCAGTTATCAAAATCCCCCAAATTAAAACTTTGCTTGTCCTCAAGCAAAACAAAAATGAGAACAGGCTCCGAATGCTCCAACACTTTCAATGGCTGCAATTTTTTCAAATTCTTTCAACTGGTCCTTTCTGCATTTGTCATAATCTCACAATGGAAGCACAAACAACATCGAGATGAAAATAGTTAGTATCGAAAATTAATCAAGTTTGCTTGCCTCACTTTCCTCACAAGGTTAGTGTTTCTCTCTGCACACAAGTGTCTAGGGTGAGTGTTTGAAATTCTACGACCTGCAAATAAGATTCCCAAATTTGCACTTCATCTCAGTTAAAGCTATTCTTACTTACACTTGGTGGATCACTAAGGACTTTTATTGGCTTGTAACAGGGCCTGGCTAAACAAGAAATCATGGTTTTTCTGGGATTTCAAAAACTTAGGATTATAAGAGAGCATGCATCCTTAGAAAAACTTTCACTTATTTCCTGCCTAGGCTTATTTATTTTTCAGACTTTGTTCCTCTAATAGCACTTTTCTTCTTGGCACTTATGACACCTCTCTTTTTCAGCCCTTATTTCAAAATTACTTTTTTTTTTACCTTAGCACTTATGGCACATTTTTTTTATGCCCTTATTTGCAATCCTTTTTTTTTTAATAGAAAACTTTGGGCTTACAAGCTTCTGAGGGTGTCTTATTATGTGCTGCTTTTTTTATATAGGCAAATTCCCTTAGTAATCCCCCAAATTAAGGACTTATCATAACTTGAAACCCTTATACTCTCTTAGAACCCTAAAACAAGGTCAAGGATATCAAAATTAGGCTCAGGTTTATTCAAACAAATCATTATTACTTTTGGCTCAACAGGGGTGCAAGGGATAAATTCATCATAGGTTGGCTTTTTGGCTAAATGGTTAAAATAAAAAGAAACATGGCCTTGATCATATCCACCTTATGCAAATAATCTAACATTCTAAGAATGATGCAAAATTAGGAATTTAAAAACAGACGTTCTCTCATAATTAAGTTCACACAACTCACCGGGACAAGATAAAGTTATCGGCTTACCAGACCATGATCTCTTTCCATCAAGCTAACCTTTTCTCTCTTTGTGATTCATGTTCCACTGTTTGACTAACTCTTGCTTCCAGGAAACCAGTATTTTCACAATTGTCATGCAGCATTTCAAGTGTTGAATCCTTCAGAAAAAGCCTAAATAGTGACTTCACAAATATCATGCAATTTTTATTCAATGACTAAATTTAAACTACTGGAATTAAATTGCTGAAATCAAAATAAAGAAAAGAAATAACACAACTATCCTAAAAAAAACAAAATGCGATTAACTAAAAAAGAGATAAAGTAAGAAATCCTAGGTTGCCTCCCAGTAAGCGCTTCTTTAACGTCATTAGCTTGATGAGTCAAATGCCTTCAAGGTGGCATGAAGGTCACATAGAACACATTTTTCTTGCATTTTCGCCTCTTAGCTAGAGACGCCATGAAACTCGTGTATTCTGGAAGCACCTTCCACGTTATTGCAAGAGAAGTCGTGGCGATCAAGGAAAGAATGACTTTTAAGGCTTTCTCATGTTCTCCATGTCTTTCTTCCTTGACAATCAATTGATGAGGAGGGGTATTGACTTGGAGAATACTTTTTTTTTTTAATTTCTACTTGTGAGCACTTCTCCCATTGTTGTGTTTTCTCCTCATTTTTTTCTTTCTCTTTCTTTTTTCCCCTTTCTCATCATGCACATCCTCCTCGATGTTATTTTCCTTCTCTTCTCTCCCATTGAAAATTACTTTGCACTCCTCTTTGGGCTTCATCTTAGTATTGACCCCAAAGGTTTCGGTGGGCCTTTTAGCAACTAGCTTAGCTAGTTGTACCTCCAGATTTCTGATTGCTGCATCAGTGCTTTTCATATGTGACTCGGTCTTTTGCATGAAATGTATCAACAACTCTTCCAGTTTAGTAGGTTTCTCTTGATGACTTGGCTCTTGGCTAGGAGGCTGCTAAGGTGAACCCGCTTGGTTGAAGTTATTACCTAGATAAGATGTCCAATAATGGTCCTGCAAAAAATTATCTCTCTGATAGAATCCTAGTGGTCCTTCTTGATGGAATCCTTGATGATTATGACTGCCCATGTAGTTAACTTCATTGGATGTGTTGTTTTGGACCATGCATGAGCCTGACTCATGGGTGCCACCACAGATGTGGCATCCCCTTACTTGCATGATTGAAGAGTGAGAAGGACTTACCGCTTGTAATTGCTGAGGAAGCTTGCTGAGGGTCTCTGTTAGGGCTTCTATTTGTCGGGACAACAACTTATTCTGTGCCAAGGTGGCATCTTGAGTAGTGAGCTCTAGAAGGCTTCTCTTTGTTGGGGGCATATGTGCGACCACGAGGGATGGCGTGATCACTAGCTGCCCTATTTTCTGTAAGTTCCATGCCTCCTCTGATGTCTTTAACTTAATCCTCCCTCCTGCGGATGCATCCAGTAATTGCTTTGATTGTGGTCGCAGGCCATCTATGAAGATGTTCAGTTGCACCGGTTCATTGTACCCATGTGTAGGCATCTTCCTGAGTAGTTCATGGAAACAATCGAGCGCCTCGCTGAGGGATTCGTCAGGAAATTGATGGAATGAAGAAATTTCCATCTTCCCTTCAGCGGTCTTTGATTCTGGGAAGTATTTCTTCAAGAATTTCTCCACCACCTCATCCCATGTCCACAGGTTATTCCCCTTAAACGAGCGAAGCCATATTTTTGCTTTATCGGCCAAGGAGAAAGAGAATAGATTGAGGCGGATGGCGTCTTCTAGCACTCCTACTATCTTCACCATGTTGCAAATGTCGATCTATGTGGCCAGATGTGTGTATGGATCTTCACTCGGCAGGCCATGGAACAAATTCCCCTGGATCAGCTGGATGAGGGAATATGGATATGAAAAGTTGGTTGCCTGCACATCTAGTCTGACTACGCTGATGAAGTATTGAGGTACAACAGGGCTAGAGGAATCCTCTAACGTCATCCTCTGGAGACGATCTTCTGACATGATGTGTTCTTCAAAGAAGGAATGTGATTTGTTCACAAAAGAACAATTACCGTGCACGTTATCACATAAACAAAATTAAACTTAAATATATATATATTTTTATAAAAAATAAAAGAATAAAATAAAAATGAATAAAGAGAAAAAATTGAAAAATAAAATAAAGCAACTAAAAAAATAGATAAAATAAAAAAAAGAAAGTAAAATAAAAAAGTGAAAACTAATTGCTTTAAAATTGGAGTATGCAAATAATCAAGTACGAAAAACAAAGTCCCCGGCAATGGCGCCAAAAACTTGTTATCTCGTTGGCAAGTGTACCAAATTTGTCACAAGTAGTAAAGTAATCGGAAGTTCGAGTGTCAAATCCACAAGGACTTTGTCTGTACTTAGATTAATACAAACCCAATTTAAAAGTAATAGATAAAGAATTTAAATTAAAGATAAGAAAATATAGTAGATAAGATAAATATTTAAAGATGAAAATAAAAGATTTAAATTAAAAGATGATAAAGATGGAAGATAAAGAAAATAAGAAAATAAAAGTAAAAGATAGGAAAAATAAAAGATAAAGATAAGAAAAGATAAGATAATAAAAATAAAAGATAAAAATAGAAGATAAAAGAAATAAAATTAGAATGTGATAATGTTGGGACCTGTCATGCCTTGTTTACATAGGATATATGAGTTTATGATTTTTTTTATCAATTTAGATGATTCTATTCTACCCACATCTGTTCAATTACTTGCCCCTGATCCCTCACGATGACAAGCCTATGTTATTTATCTATCTTCCAAATTCCTTTGCAAAGACTCAACAAATAAAATGCATGAAGTATGAATTCTAGATGTTTGGAAGAATGCATGGGCATAAAATTATCATTCTATTCCTAACAATGATTTTCTTATGAAATCCTTTCTTTTTGTTCTATTAGAAGTTACCCTCTTCCGAGTGTCTATCCCCTAAAACCAATGCATGCATACCTTCTTTAAATCTTATTAGAAGTTACCCTCTCCTGAGCGTCTAACCCCTAACAGAATATAAAGATGAATAATGCAAGCTAAAAGCAGAAAAGATAATAGAATAGAAAACACCTTTGCATTGATAAATAGTGAGTACATCATACATCAATTGGCTTTTAGGCCTGCCAGGCCCTAATGAGGGGTTTAGCCACTTATGGCCATTGAGGACTTTACAATGGATGGGGTATAAGAATTGATGGGATAAGAGGGGTGAAAGAGAGAAAGAGAGTAAATGAAACCCCTACTAGAGGGGGTTCTATGGTGTGTTCCCCTAAGGGATAGACCCAGTGCGTTGGTGGTCTGTTGTCTCTCTTTCTTGGCTTGACTCCTTTCTTATAGTTGTTGGAGTGGACTTGGGCCTGATGCTAAAAATCTTTCTTATCCATATTTTTTTATATTTTCTCGATCTTTTTCTCTTTTAATCCATCCTTTTCATATCTACAAGTTATAAATAACAAAAATATCAATTCTTATCATTTAAGCCAAAGATAACTGCTAAATAGATATTTTTAAAGATATTTTCAATATATTTTTATTGTCAAAATAACTCATATTTAGCAGTTATCAAGGAATCCATACACATCAAAATTCCCCGCTCGCATACTTGTCTCAATCAGATGCCTATTGTTGTCAAGACAAACTAAATTATGTATCAATTTAAAACAATAACTTAGAAAATTAACAATAATGTAAATTGATCGACTTACAAAATTCATAACTGTATAACAGAGATGCTGAGACATTGACCACCGTGTGTTATTTCAGACAGATCTTCATGCTTTATGTACAAGGGAAAGTCTTGATTAAACACCCCAAACACGGTAGCATCCCACATAACCTGCAACGACTTCAAAAAAAGCTCTGGGATGATCAATGTCATCAGATATTGGGGATCATCGACCTCATGATCCGACCTATCTGCAGGTTTTGCTAGTCCCACAACTCCCTGTTTATCCAACATAGTTAATTAACATAATTCAATAACAGTGAACAAATTAATTGGAAAAATAAGCATTTAATGACAGTAAAATACATGTTCTGATAAACGCTTGATGAGATGTGTCGGCCAAGCAAGGAAGGTGTTAAGTGTCTGCCCCACTAAGTTAAACTCGTCAGTGGGTACAGGAACAGGAGCATCTGCATCTTTAACCTCCTCAACACCGACCTTCACTTTCACTTGATCATGCAACAAAAGGATGTTGTGAACGGCTGTGGATCCCTCATAAACTCTTTCTAGGGCAACCAGGCGGGGAGGATTTTCTTCGATGTACAACCCGCATTTGTCTAAATCACCCGTGTATGGATCGTTCCCTAAGGGATCAACACAACTCTCCTTTGTGCTGGCACGAGCAACTGAGGGACCAACCTCAGGCTCCGGAGGCAATGCAAGTCCCTGCGATTGCATCTGTGACTGAAACTGGGACTGCATCTGACTGAAGGATAACATCAGCTATCGAGTCACTTTTTCTGTGATCGACTCCTCCAGCTAGTCCCTGATTTGTTGAGTTAGTTGCTCTAGTTCTTCGGGAGCCATAGAGGAAGAAATGCGGGACGTCTGTGGAGCCAATCCAAAGTATTGCTTGATGGTCACACCGACTCCAATAGCACGCACACGACCGGGGTGTTCTGGTCGCCCAATGGCAGCAGTTAGGACATCCTGACGTCCATGAGGGACAAACGAATCCTGTGACGCCTGCTCCTCCAATGAGTCCTATACAGAACACATTTATTTGTTTATTCAAACAGAGAATAAACATAAATAATTACAATTATTAATTGAAAGTGACTTACAATCTTCTTAGCAATTTCCTTTATTGCCTCAGACGTCATCTGACCAGTTTTTTTGGTGCGAGCCATCTTCCACTTCATGTGTCATTTGATGGGAGATGGAGGGTCAATCACAACCTTGGTGATTTCAGATTGAGCAGCTTCCTCCAGTTTTTTCTTTGTCTTCTTAGCCATCAGCTTCTCTTCTAAGTATTCATAACCCTCATGAGACAACACTTGGGGGCAGTGTTTTGCTTCTGGATGGCCTGTGTCTTTTTCCGCACATCCTGCAAAAATTGAACATTAATGAAACTCATAATTACAATGTATTATAATAAGTGAATTTTTACTTGAAAACAATTAAAAAGACAAAGTACATACCTCCCATGAGGGGTCTCTGTGGCTCTGACAAAATTGGGCCCATTTCTCCTTGCTAGTGTCGTATTTTTCGCAAACAGTGTCATCCAAACTGTCCTTGTCGGCTGCAAGTGCCCATTTTAACGTCAAATCAGACTTAAACTGTGTCCACCACTCCCTCACAATCTGAAGTATTTTCTTTTTTGTCCTACCACCAGATGCTTCAGGGATATCAAATTCAGCCTAACAAACAATAAATTAGGTTTTATTGTTCGTAAATTAAAAATTTTGCCTAATAAACAAAATGCAAGATGACAACTAAACTACCTAAATATCCTCCCATATCAAATCTTTCTGAGCAGTAGGGACTTGCTTCCAATTCTCATATGTCACATCGACCTTATAACGAGTGACAATCCCCAAATATGTTCTTAGTTTCTTCTTGTGGGGACTGTCGGCCTTCCCGATCGCAAGATCGACGTGGACCACCAGTCTGTCTACCCTAGGTGGTCTAGTCGCCAATGATCTTAGTTGTGTGGCTTTTCGTGTTTGCTTCAAGGTAGACGACGACTGTGATGCAACTTCAGTAGGAGGAGGAGGAGGAGGAGGAGGAGGAGAAGGAGGAGGAGAGCTGGGTGGAGTAGCCATTGCCTTGTAAAGAAAAAGACTTTAGTTAATTAACATTATCAAAAAACTAAATCAGTTATGTAAATGAATGTACTGAAATAAAATACATAATAAGAAAACTACATTAGACTATGTTAATTAATTCTTCATCATCATGATCATTACGATTAATATGAACGTCATCAACTTCTTTATTATAGCATGAACGTCGCCAGCTTCATCATCATGATCATTACGATCCATCTAAATAATAACTCCGTGATATTCACAAAGTTATTCGATGCATGAAAATCTCACTTTTTTTATTATAGGTGTGGCCCTATCCCATTCAGGAATACATTTTTCTATGGTAGCTTCATACGTCGAGGTTAATTCTATTTTGTTAAATTTGAAAAAAATTCAGCAGCATTTCGCATTGGTCTCCAAGTACACGACATGACATCGGTGCAATTAATTTCCCGATAATCAAGTATGCACTCAGAGAACAACTAGAAATACATTGTCCAAATGGACATTTCAAGATTGAATACAATGATTAATGTAAACTGTCCGCAAAAATCATTGAATTTAGTCTCAAATGGGAATCTAAGGTTCACTCATTATGAACAAAAGTTGTATCTAAAGCAAAGTACATTAATGACATACAACAACATATAAAAACAATCATAACAAAATTAAGCATCAAAATTGATTGCAAACTTTTGTACCTGTGATGATGATCAGTATAGTGTCCAGGAACCAATGTCGTGATCCTGATAAATAGTGCCTACAATTTAAATATTTCATTGGTAAGTAGGTAAATCATCATGTAACACAAATGGACTTGCTGCAAGCTACTCAAAGTTAAGGTATATATTTTTTTATTGTATTTGACTGGTCTATTGCTTTAATTTTCTGAGCAACATGCTTAAGGTAATGTATTTCTCATCATTTTCAGTCCTGAAGCTTTTGGGGTTATGATACACTAATGCCTTTGTGCATATTAAGATATAGATAATCATGCATATATAGTTTGAGTATGATGCTGTTTTGGGGGCCTTTTTAGGGAAAGCACCCAGGGTTAAGTCCATTTTAAGGGTTTTCATTGGGGGGTTGTTTTCCATGGCTATTACTTTTGATTTAACAAAGCTTGTACATCATTATAGACAGATATCCTGCATTATATATATGCTGATATCACTATCCTGGATTATAGACAGCTATGCTAGACTTGGAGTAGCTACATTCGGTTGGACTTGGACTTCTCTTTATTTGTTATCTAATTATAGACAACTATCACTATCCTACTCTAGTTATGCAAGAGCTTCTAGCTTGAGTGCAAGACCATCTTCACTGGTGGGGTCCATAACCACTAGTGTGGGTGCACTCACATGTAGGAAGGGTTCTCGCTGCTGATTATGACCCCCCAGCAAGCAACTGTATTTGCAGGCCACTCCATTAATTCCAAGAAAATGGAATGGAAACCTTATAGAACCAAATTTTTGAATTTGGTATGTGAGAAAGCAAGTGCAAAAGACTTGATATATATGATGATGATTACATGTTTTTATTTTGAATATTGAACTTTTTCTCTTTCTCTATCACTCTCTCTCTCTCTATCACCGATACATGTGCAGAGTGTTGACTAAGACCAGAAAAATAAAGTGAAGGCAACTGAATTTAAAAGAAAATATTCTAAATGAAAGGGAAGTATAATTGTTTTCCAATGGTTGTTGGGGAGTATACTTGTTTTCCAATGGTAGTCATTATATGCCCTCTGAATGCCAATACTAAATGAAGGGGAAGGTCTCAATTGGCTTGTTGATGAAAGCAATTGAGAGAGCTATCTTGAGACCACAAGGAACGGTCTCCATTTTAACACGTGATCACGATGTTGCAATACTATGCGTGCAACATGGAATGCCACTTGTGGTTACAGTTTCTCTCAACTACCAGACTCATAAGGTAGTTCCAAACCAAGATGCAGTTCCAAACTAAGGTAGTTTCTGCTTCCTCTTTGTCTGATTCAATTGTTTCTTGGGCAAAAACAACATGGGTAGTGAACATGACAGTAAAAACTAACAGCAACCACTCTTAGAGTTAGGAAAATCCTTGGGTAGAATTAGAAGATGGGTGAGAGTAAAAACTAACAGGAACCACTCTTAGACTTGATGTAATTGTAGCATATAGGTGAGAGTAAAAACTAACAACAACAAATAATGCAACCTTGCTATAACCAGCAATAATCTAATCAAAATTGCCATTTGCCAACACACACAACTACAATTAAGCTCAAACCTGACTTAGAATGGATTATAATGCTCCAATTTGCAAAATTGCAATGAAGCAATCAACCTAAACATGTTTACAAAACTACAAAACAACTGAAACTCAATTGATCATGTCCATTTTGTTGACAAGCTGACCCACTTGAAACTCCCTAAGCAAAAATAACCCTACCTAATAGTAATGAGAACAAAGATCCAAACACTCGAGTTTGTAACAAAAAATAGCTTAGACATTTTGTAGAAATAAGTATTGGTTAAAAATTTAGTGTTCCTATACAACAAACATGAAGTAATATAGCAACTCAAGCTTCCCGCACAGGACACAACTGATACAAGCAAGTGAAGCAACCAATTGACAAATAACCAATTATAGTTACGTTGCTCTTTAAAAGTCAACTTAAGCTACCATGTTCAGTTGCTAATATCTGAATCAGACTATAATAATTTATCTTTCTGATTTCTCAGTTAGCTTAACACAAGAATAAATTAGAGTTTAACAAAGAATACACTCAAACTTTTCATTTACCATCCTTCATTTATCTAGTCTAGGAGAGGGTTCTACTATCTGATTTTCTCACAATGAGCACTAAAAAATTATCTATGTGCACAATGGACGGTGCTCAAAAAACCTTCTAATCCATTTTACATTCACCTAAATGACAACTCCATGGTGCTAGTTTCACCTCTCATGAACAAATTTCCATAGTTGGTCCAGATCCATGGAGATAAGTCTACTAACTTAAAAAACTAGGAAGTATCATTGAGCTTCAAGAGGATGATCCAATTTCACCCTTTTGACAGTGAACCGGTGATACAAATATAAAAAATTACGATCTTATGAGGATTCTTTCAAGCAAGTATGCACTTTTAAGTTCTAATGCATTGTGCACTTGTGATGCATTTCTCAATTCTTATGGTTAAAGAGCAATGAATTCAGATTATATGATCAGATTTTTAGGAGCATTCAATGAACAATGTTCAGGTGTAAGTTCCTAAATTATGTTATGGAGCTACTTACCACCACTTCACCCAACAAGAAATACAGTTCAATATTGAGCACACTAGTAATCAGAGAATTATGCTCAATAGCACTGATTATTCATCATAAGCCTGACCTACAAAATGGTAAGGGATCCGTATCTAAGGCTTAAAACAAGAAGTGAATTAAGTGAATGACCGACTATTAAGCAACAATGCAACATATAAGTGAATAACTACAAGATCTCTATGAACTCAAAATCGATACCTCTGGCCAATTAGAAGCATCAAGCAACCACTCTTAGACTTGATGTAATTGTAGCAGATAGGTGAGAGTAAAAACTAACAACAAGAAATAATGCAACCTTGCTATAACCAGCAATAATCTAATCAAAATTGTCATTTGCCAACACACACAAGTACAATTAAGAGACTGCTCATTCTAGAGACTTGGTTTGTGCTATTAACCCCATTTCTTTTATGGTGGGTTGCAGCTGTAGCAAAGGGGTACTTAGCTTGATTGTCCAAATGGTCATCTATAAAAAAAAATAATGACTCGATCTTTGTATCAGGTACACAAGTTATATGTTATTTGATTTTCTTTGTATTACTATGGGAGCATGCTATAATCTTGAATCTACTGCTACCTTTATTTGTGTGTGAGGTTCTGAAACTTAGCAAAATATATCGTAAGGGATGTGAAAATCTGAACTTATTCCTTATAGGGATGTGGGGATTAGATGTAGTTAGTGTTCTCTGACATAACATGCTACTGAATTTTCAGTATGAAGTTTGGTTTCTGAAAGTAAATTCAAAAACTGATAACTAATACTATTTAAGTTAATTTTCCATTTAGATGTCAAAAAATCAATGTGCCAATTTTCCTAATGTATGGAAAACAAGATCCTTGGTAAGGCCACTATGGGGACACTAGGTTAAAAGGCAAGTGCCTCAAGCTTCATATTATCAAATTAGCCCTGCTGGTCACTGTTATAAAACTTAAGGGTAGAGGCAATTGCTAGCTACAAATAGAGGTAATTAACTTATCATAGGGGCAATTGCTAGTCACTGTTATAAAACTTAAGGCCAGGGGCAGTATGCTTCATACTCTCATCATTGCTTTCATATTTGGTATCAATCTAATAGAACTCTGTAACAGGGGCAATTGCTAGCAACAAATACAGGTAATTAACTTATCATAGTAGTATCGATAGGAATACCTCAAGCAGCCTTCAAAGAATAGGGTACTCCTGGTGGTATTCTTCTTTAGCTTGGGATTGAGGATGACCTGGTGAAACAATAACAACAGTAACAGAACTGTGTAAAACCCTATTTATAGCATAACAAACAATAACAACAGTAACAACAACTAATATATGCTTACAGAATGGGACCAGAACACAAAACTGAGAGATAGACAAATTTGATGCTTTCAAAGAATTTTTGTGACCAGAATCACCTGGAATCAACTACTAACTTTCTTCCAGGAAGCTCAATTTGGTTTCCAGGATCACATACATGAATATGTGTTACAGGAACAAACCTACAAAGACACATACAGAAAAAGAAGAAAGTTCATACAAGTTAACTATTTTTCCATAAAATGCAATTTGTAACAATGTACATGAAACAGAATGAACATACAAGTTAACTACGCTACCTCAAAAAAAATAACGAACACTGCACTACACTAGTACACTATGCTACCCAAGTTTTACAACAGACATTAAGCATTCAAGGACCTGCAAAGTGAGCACCACTTACCTCAATCAAAATGAGAGCCTGTGAGCACCAATGACCACGACACCAAACGTAGCTCAAGTCACCACGACTTCCCCAATCCTTGCAACATAAGCCAAAAAAGGTCCTTGGGTTAAGCATGAGCTCCCCCAATCCTTGCAACAGAAACCAAAAAAGGTCCTTGGGTTAACCACGAGTTCCCCAAACAGACCTAGGTATTCAAAAGAACAACAGAGCTTAGACGAAACGTACCTAGGTAAGGTGGCGATGGACAAGAAAAAGAGAGCTTTCACGG
This sequence comes from Glycine max, assembly GCF_000004515.6. Lineage (NCBI taxonomy): Eukaryota > Viridiplantae > Streptophyta > Magnoliopsida > Fabales > Fabaceae > Glycine > Glycine max. Next base: position 15,750,535 of record NC_038254.2, read on the forward strand.
TCTTCAGCATGATGGAGAAGAAAAAGCTTAGATGCAGAACAACAGATGTTACACGGAGAAGAAGAGAGCGCGAGCATAATAGGTCACATCTGATATAATTTAAAATGTAAGTCCAACATCGGTTTTCAAAATAGATGTTAACTGATCATACGTTAACATTGGTTTTCTTCAACAAACTGATGTTAACTGATCATACGTTAACATTGGGTTTGAACAAAACTAATGTTAATAAAATTATGTTAACATCGGTTTTCTTCAAACCCGATGTTAACGAAGTGACATTAACATCGGTTCTTTCAAAACCGATGTTAACGAATTTTGTAGGATTTTAAGAAAACATTGGATTTTAAGAAAACCGATGTTAATGGATACGCATTATTTACAATTACACCACCGCGTTTATGTTAACATCGGTTTTGTCAAAAACCGATGTTAATATGCCGATGTTAAATCTGCTTTTTGTAGTAGTGTAATTTTGTAGGATCACAAGGTATGACAAAAAAATATAATTACACATAGTCTGTAAAAATTAAAACCACCCCACCTCTGGATATATAAAATAATAGAAAACTCAATTATGTATGTGAGTATATATATATATATATATATATATATATATATATATATATATATATATATATATATATATATATATATATATATATATATATATATATATATATATATATATATATATAGAGAGAGAGAGAGAGAGAGAGAGAGAGAGAGAGAGAGAGAGAGAGAGAAGGTCGCGCTCACGCTCTGTCTCTGTGTCTCTCTTTCTCTTTCTCTAAAAAAGAGTTAAACGTTAGCACGCTCACTCTCTCTCTCTCTCTCTCACTAGAGATTAAAAAAAAGAATAAAAAAGTTTAAATGTGTCTCTCGTTGGGTTGTGCGTTTTTTCTCTCTCTCTCTCTCTCTCTCACACACACACACACACATATATATATTAGAGATATATATATATGGGTATTATCTCTCCCTCTATATCTCTATATATATAGAGTGATATAGAGTGTGACTTTCATTGACACATACATATATATATATATGCACGTGTGCGAGAGAGTGAGAGACACACAAGAACAAAAACAAGTGAGTGATTTTTTTATTTATATTTTTATATATTTTATATAAATATATATATAAATGAGGGTACATATATATATATATATATATATATATTTATATATATGAGATTTGTGAAATGAATTGTGAGTGCGAGGGAGAGATATATATATATATATATATATATATATATATATATATATATATATATATATATATATATATATATATATATATATATATATATATATATATATATATATATATATATATATATATATATATATATATATATATATATATATATATATATATATATATAACGAGTCAAATTGTATGCAGTTTAAAATCAACTCATTTATTTAACGAGTTTATTTCTTTAGCTCAAATTCAACTCATTTGATTTATGAATCAAACTTTACAAGTTGATTATCTATTCAAATTTCAAACTATTTTTGAGTTTGTTCTACGCCCCTAATTATGAACCACAATGCATACTCCACCCCATCCCCATGATTTCTTACCTTGTACACGCACACATGACTGTGTACGAATTTAAAACCTCGATCACTGCATACACTACCGGCTACCCCATCCCCGTGATTTCTTATCTTGTTTTCCACTTCCTCCCTTCTTTCTTTCGGGCTTCCCATCATCAACTTCTCCGACGGCCGGTCCAATAGTGGTCACAGTCTCCTAAAAGCAATCACCATATAACTCCACACGTGTACCAACAAATACCATTCATATACAACGTGGTGGGAAGACGTTTGTTTCATGTTGTCTCCTTGGCTTCCTAAATTATAAAAGATAGTTTTGAATACGAATAAAAAAGATAGTATTGAATTTTTTTGTTTTTGAGAAAATAAATATATTCATTTTTTTTATAAAATATTAAGAAGATTTATGAAATAATAACTTGTAAGGATGATTCTAATTTTCCCTCAAACCTACATGTTCGTGTTGTGTTGATAGTGTCCAAGGTCAATTGATAGGCTTAAGCTGATCAACATCTATGATTGTGGTCCAGGCAAGTTTGTTCACCTTTAGGGTACGATTGAGCCACTATGTAAGTACAAAAGTGGACCCACTTTTCAATATATAATTAAGGGGTATATCTATTGTTAGATCAAGTACGAAGGAAAAAGAATCTTAGGTATATTAGATGGATAAATCAAGCAACATATTAGAAGTAAAAACTCATTCATGATGCCTTAAGATTTTGACTTTGATATAGTGTTTAAAGGGCTTATGATGATGAGATTCTTACTTGCTTCTTGAAGAAAGATTATTTAGACTTTTAGGTTCATATCCCACCTTTGGAGATTCATATTATGTGGGGAGCTATTATTCCCACTACCACAAGTGTTATTCTCACTACTAGCCTTAGGCAAATTACCTTATTATCCTTTTGACTTTCCTGCACCCTCAACCCTTCTCCTTTCACTCCCATGACACCCCTAGTCTTACTCGTCCTCTCACACTATTTTCTCTTTCCCTTTTTCTTCTTAGAACCATTTTGGGGCTTGGTGAGATTTTTTTTTTGAATTTGTAACTAGAATTATGATTTTGTTGTGTCACATACATAACAAAATCAACAAGGGAATCATGATTCAGTTATTGTATGGTTTATTATGCACAACAAAATCATGATTCTATTTTAATGTTTTTTGTCGAGAATGTTTTATTGTTATCTTATTTCTAAATTTACCAAATGGGTTTTTGTAGAGTATACATGGATTGAAATACTTTTATTTTTTATGAAATTACGATACCAAGTGATTGGAAAAACATGATTGATGAAAGCCAATATGCTTTTCACCATCCAAATCAAGCAAATGGAATGCAAGCAAATGTTAATGGTTTGAGAAATGCACATGAGGAAAATGACAATGATTTGGACAATGATCTTCAACCTAATTATCCTAAGTTTTTCAATAATTTCATGATTGATGTGTGTTTTTGCATGTGTGTATTTTGTCACTAAAGGAAAATTTTGTTTTTAGGTATTTGCAGAGCAAGATGATTTGTTCAAGTGGGTTTGAGATTTGGGAAGGTAACTTGGATTTGTTATTGTCATTAAAAAGTCAAAAACTAGGAGGGAGACCTATGTCGTACTGACTTGTGAAAAGTACAAATAATAGAGAGATATGTTAGTCCACAAATCAACTAAAAGCAAAAATGTGGGTATCTATTTAAATTAAAAGAGAAACTTGTGAAACACATAGGTTGAAAACTTTAAATATTCCACTTAGGTTTAAATAGTTATCGCAACAATGAAAATACAAAACTTTATTAGACAAAATAGTATCAATGATGTTAGGTTTAACAAATTGTTCATGATGAGAATGAACAGACCATACCAGATGATGCTACCAATGATGATGACCCACCTAAGAGAAAGAATAATATGTCTTTTGAGTACATGGACCATGTTCTAGATTCAATTAGAGAAGAAATTATTCAAGCTTTTCCACAAAATTAAGAATTTGTGCATTATTGCTATTTGATTTGTGGATTATTTAATTTCAAGTTGGTAAATGGTAATATAACAAAAATTATTTATATTTAAATTTTAACTTCTCTTTTTTTTATTTTTTTTATTTTCACACTTTTATTATTCATATTTGCTTAATTTATATCTAGAGGAAAAAAAATATTGACGACACCATTTCTAGATTGGTTTATATGACTTTTATTATACATTAACACTTAGTCAAGATACTCAGTTCTTCCAACAAATTTGGCTAAAGTTTTTCTTAAGGTGTTAATTTTCCCATGAAGTTTTACAACATATTGGGGTTGACCTTTAAGAAATCATTTTTCAAAATTTTTTCATTTAAGATTTTTTTTAGTCTGTTTGTGAGTCTTGCAATCTACCCACACTACTAGAAAAACAAGGAATAACGAAATTATTGGTGACAAATGACAATTGTTTTAGCAATTGATAACATGTGTCTTGATCACATATCAACAACCAATTTTGCATTTGAAATATTCGGATGAAAAGAATACAGTCACTAATACAATCGCAACATGGCTTAAACTTTTATAAATGTTATTAAAAAATAATAGCTACTGATATGACGACTGATATTTTATGCGTCAGCGACTAATTTCATTTTGGTCACTAAAATAAAATATCAGTTGTTTTTTATCAGTGTCAACGATTGATTTTATTTCAGTCACTAAAACATAATAAGGATTGATTATAGTTATGACCCAATAAAGCCTAAGTGAAACATTGATTATTAACCAAGATAGAATAAGACCCAAGTGCAATACTTATAATAGAGTAGGCCAAATAAGGCCCAAGTGTAACACTTATGATTGAATAAGGTCCAATGAGGTCCATGTGCAACCTTGATGATTAACTAAGGCACAATAAGGCTTACGTGTAGTATTGATGATTTATTTAGACCCAAGTGTAATAATGGTTATTAAATAAGGCCCAATAAGATTCAAGTGTAACCCTGGTAATTGATTAAGACCTAATAAATCCTTAGTGTAACATTGATGATTAACTAAGGCCTAATAAGTTCAAGTGTAACGCTTATGATTGACTAAAGCCTAATAAGGCCCAAATGTAACATCGATGATTGACCAATGACCAATAAGGGTTGGGTGTAGTAATGATGATTTACCAAGGCCTAATAAGACCTAGGTGTAGTGTTAATGGTTGACCAAGGCCCAATAGTGCCAAAGTGTAATACTGATAATTGACTATGGCCTAATAAGATCCAAGTGTAATACTAATAATTGATTAAGACATAATAAGGCCCAAGTGTAACTTATGATTGATCAAGGTCTAATAAGACTCAAGTGCAAAATTGATGATTGACCAAGGTCCAATAAGGCCTAGGTGTAGTACTAGTGATTAACAAATGCCCAATAAGATTAGGTGTAATACTAATGATTGACTAAGGTCCAATAAGGCTTAAGTGTAACACTAGTAATTGATTAAAATCTAATAAGACTCATGTATAAAAGATTAGGTGTAATACTAATGATTGACTAAGATTAGCAACTGATTTGGCAATCACTATTCACCTATTTTCTTGTAGTACCAAAGATTATGTTTACTCTTTTCCAAGTCCTCATAATCACTTTGTATGCGTACATTGTCTCTCCAAGGATCATATCTATCTTAAGAATATTATTCAATCGAGCAATTACTTTTAGATCTTTTTGTAAGGAACTAAGTTTGTTTTCTAAATCAGGAAAGTTTTTTAACAAAACATATTTATCTTTAGATATCCTTTCATTCTCAAGATAAAACTTAGTTCTCTGTATTTCAGGAATTTCATAAGCATCACATACTTGAGGGTTTTCTTTTAGAAAATGAATGACTTTAGCTTTATGTTTCTTTTGAAGCTTAGTATGATCTTTAGGCAACTTCTTAAAATTTTTTCTCAACCTATTATAAATTGTTAAGTCAAAAGACATTTTTGTCTTAAGACGAATCATGACACCTAATTGTTTTGATTAGATGCAACTAAATACAAAGGTTAAAAGTTGCATCTTATGCGACATCAGACTATGGCTCATGCATTTATGTCTATATTTACAAATAATAGCATAAATATGGAATGATCTAATATGATATTAAAGGATAGAATTTAAGAACTTCATTTAATACTTTGTGTCTGAGATTCCTTTTACAGAAACATTCTCTTAGGATCTGTCAAATTTGATGAAGAATAAATGAAGCACAAAATCAGAAAGTTACCAAACAACATTAAAAGGTGTGCTTTGTTGTGACAAACCTACTCTAACTTAAAGCATTTTTGTGGTAGTGATCAACACGAAAGCAAACCAAAGAGGTTTTCCAACATAAAGAGTTACGTGCATTTAATGCAAACATTAAATGTTCCAACAACCACAAACAACAGACGCAAGCTCAAATGAAGGAAATTATATGTTTATAGACAATAGACACTTGAAGATGAAGGCCTATAAATACTAGAAGATTTGAAGACATGATTAGGATCCTACTTCAAATTCTTTCTTTAAAAAGCTTTCTGTAAATTCTTGTATAGTTCGAAAAAGCTCTCAAAACACATTGAACACCTTGAGAGAAAATATTGAGTTTTGAGATTGTATATTTTTCTATATGATGATTAAGAGTTAGTCATTATGCAAACAAACAAAAAATATTTTGACATGTGTAGAGCCAATAATGACTTTGTAAGACAAAGAATATTGAGTTGTATCAAGCTTGGGTTAAAGCTTAAGTTATAGAGCGAAAAGTGACAATGATTAATAGTTGTAACTTGTTGGGGTTAGTGGAACTTGATGGTTAGCCAAGAACAAGATGTAGTCTTAGTGGTCCAGAAAAACTAGTATAAATCTTTGTGTCTTATATTCTTTTACTTCTCTTCTCCTTTAAACTGACCTAGGATTTGAATTTGATTTTGTTTTGAAAATCCTTTTTGTTTTGCAAAATCTTTTTCCATTGTCTGTACTTACATTTGCAAAATTCTGTTATTTGTCTTACAAAGTTTCATTTCAGACAATAACTTTGTTTTCATATAAAAAGACTTTGAAAAATTTTAAAATCACAATTCAACCCCCTTTCTTGGAATATTTGTCTTTGAATAATCTTTTGAAAGAATAGAAGAGTTGAAGAGTAGTTCATGATAAGCATGATTTAAAGACTTGAGATTAGCAAAATCTACCCCCTCTTCTTGTTTTGATTCTGATTCTTCTGTTGTTGTATCCACCATGAGACACAAGTTAGCTTCCTTGTCTTCAGACTACTCCTTAGTTAACTTATCAATTTTAAGAGGTGTTGGTTTGGTCGTCTGTGGTCTCCACTTAGTGGAATCTTCATATGATATAGTGAGAGTACCCCATATTTCTTTGGCTCTTCAGATACAATGCACTTTTTGTAGAAGCAAGCTTCATGATGTATCAAGATTGATTCAAAGAAGATTTGTTGATAACAAAGGTGATGACAAAAAGCTCAAAGGTTAAGAACACTTCATGATGATCTCAAGAATCAAAAAATGAGTTCAAGATGTTCAAGATTGAATCAAGAACATTTCAAGGTTCAAAGAGAAAACTTGGTTTCAAGAATCAAGTTCCAAGAATCAAGATTCAAGACTCAAGAGAAGACTTAATCAAGATAAGTATGAAAAAGTTTTTTTCAAAAACTGGGTAGCACATGGATTTTTCTCAAAACTTGTTTACCAAAGAGTTTTTACTCTCTGGTAATCGATTACCAGATTGTTGTAATCAATTACCAGTAGCAAAATGTTTTTGAAAAAGTTTTCAACTGAATTTACAACGTTCCAATTGATTTCAAAAAAGCTGTAATCGAATTACAATGTTTTGGTAATCGATTACCAGTGTACTTGAATGTTGAAATTCAAATTCAATTGTGAAGAGTCACATTCTTTCACAAAAAAGCTTTGTGTAATCGATTACACTGATTTGGTAATCGATTACCAGTGATAGTTTCTAAACAAATCAAAAGATGTAACTCTTCAAATGGTTTTTGACTTTTTCAAATTGGTTTTAAGTTTTTCTAAAAGTCATAACTCTTCTAATGGTTCTCTTGACCAGACATGAAGAGTCTATAAAAGCAAGACTTTCTTTTGCATTTCAATCATTCTTTCTACACATCTATCTTTTCCAATTCATTCTTTACACAAGCAATTTTTCCACATTGATTTCTGAGTCTCTTTGAACTTCTTCTTCTTCTTCCTTTTGCCAAAAGCTTTCCAAAGTTTTCTAGTTTTCCAAACCTTGAAAACTTGTGCTATTCATTCTTTTCATTCTCTTCTCCCTTTGCCAAAAAGAATTCGCCAAGGACTAACCGCCTGAATTCTTTTTGTGTCTCTCTTCTCCCTTTTCCAAAAGAACGAAGGACTAACCGCCTGAATTCTTTTGTGTCTCCGTTCTCCCTTGTCAAAGAATTCAAAATGACACAGTCTGAGAATTCTTTTGATTCTTCCCTTTCCCATATACAAAAGATTTCAAAGGACTAACCACTTGAGAATTCTCTTGTATTCCCATTCACAAATTTTCAAAGGTTTAACCGCCTGAGAACTTTGTCTTAACACATTGGAGGGTACATCCTCACATATATACTGACAAAGGAATAAAAATCCAAATATTAATTAATAGTATTTTTTTTTACATTTGTAAATACAAGTCTTTCAAAGGGATAAAAGGCTCACATTCACTTTCTTCTACATCATATTCAAACTTGTCCAAATAAATAATAAAGTTATCTCGGTTTAAGCAAGACCGTCTTAGACTTCATACAATTAATATAAAACCCTATACCCCAATGCCACATCCTATCAGAGCGTTGTGTCTCGACGTCCTTCAGCACAAGGTTCCTTAAATCAATTCACCTAGTCGTCTGCTCCCCCGAACACAAAGTTCAAGATCATTACAGGATCCAAATACAAACAACACCCGGGGAGTGAGTTATCACATTCCTAACTAATAGAGAAACAAGACAACTAGATATACATATCATATAAACCAAATAAAATTTACTTACACGTAATTCACGTAATTCCACCACTTTGTCATTCAAAGTTCACTTTTCATCCATCAATCACACTTTTCAATCATCAATCACAATACACAAAAATCACATGCTCTGATCAAGACATAATAACACATCAATTTCATAACAAACAATTAGCAAGCGCATGAGACAGTTATGCTAAGACTCAAGCCTATATGCAATGTGGTACCATGTCAGTGAAAAACCACCCTGGGGCGCTTAGGAGTACATAACAAGACACAACACACAATGGGTTTGTCAGGTCACTCTCACTAAGTAAGATCATAGGGAGACCAGTCAGGGTCACGATGTTTTGCGAGAATGCTCCAACCATATGGGATCAGCATAGGCTTAAAGAAGCACTCAAACCCGGTGACTCCCAAGGCCTACACTCCGAAGAGTCCGTCAGGGCCTCTCCCTCCTGATTCAGGTCCAACGCCTAAAATTATTTTAGCACACAGACACTGCTAGTGAATTATACAATACCTATGACCTCACACTCGTGTCTTAAGCACATACAACATATTGCACTACAATTTAACACTAGTTCCTAAATAGGAACCTACACTTTCTCTTTAACACTGGTTCCTAAATAGGAAACCTACACTTTCTCTTTAACACTGCGCATTTACACTTTTCTCAAGATAACACTGGTCGGGTTATTGTACAATTCACAGCTTACAACACAAATAATGTCACATCAAGAGTTAATCACACACTTATTCATAACCAAAACTCATTCACAATTTCACATCTCATAATGTCACAATCCACCATCACATGTTTTCACGTATCTCACAATTCAACACCTGTTCTACTTTACACTTTTACTCAATCTCAATAACAATATTATAATCTCAAGGCAACATATCATTCCACAATTCATCACATATTTCATTTATAAGCACTGCTCATGAATTATACAATACCACGACCTCACACTCATGTTTCAAACTTGTTTAACACAATTGCGCTACAATTTAACTCTGGTTCCTAACTAGGAACCTACACTTTCTCTTTAACACTGCGCATAAACACTGGTCGGGTTATTGTATAATTCATAGCTCACGATATAATTAATGTAACATCAAGTGTTAACACATCCACTTATTCACAATCGAATATCATGTCCACACTTTAAGATCTCATAACATCACATCAACCATCTCATAACATTCCCAATGATATTCATAAGGTACAACATACACATGTTCATGAAACTTAACCATAATATTCTCAAACTCCAATACTTAATAATTTTTGGAATCATACTATAGCACTCTACAATATTATTTACATAAATTATTAATATAAATAGCTACCTCTATATCTATAAACTAGCATGCATCATATTGAATCACAAATTTCAAAGTAAGCTTTCAATGCACAAATTCTAAATAATTATATGAACACTTTGGTCAGTTTCAATTATGATATTAATTTTTTAAATTATATATAAAAACCTAAACAACAAGAAAAAGAGAAAATACAAAATCAATATCTCTCTCTAAATTTCTCCTTACTTTATTTCATCAATTCATATTAATTAGAAAAAGTACTCGATTTATAGGGTTCACGCTCAACACAATAGCATATCAATTTCACAAAAATTGGTCTGTCAAACATATATAATTCACTATAATAATTATAAGGATAAAATGAAAATTTCAAAAAACACCCAAAAACTCATTCCAATTGATATCTCTAAGGATCCCTACACATGTTCTCACTAATTCCCAATTGTAAATAACTCATCCCTTACCTCTAAGCGGACTCACGTGTCTTCCGACAGTGATAGCAGCATCTCTAGCGGTCCCCTGAAATTCCTTCAGTTATTCCTCCGAATGTTCCGATAGAATTCCCAAACGTCAGAGAGACGGAGAAGAGATTGAAACCTCCACTTGTACTATCTTCATGCGATTCCTTTTTCTCCCGCCAGAAATATTATCTGGCAAATCTCAACGGTGGAAGTGTGCGAAATTAAATTTCAAACAACATATCCAAATTTCACGAAAATCCAACAGTTAACGAAACTAGGATCGTAATTTTAATGAAACCGTTTTGGATTTCTGCGGGAAAGGAAAAGGCTGCAATGCGAAAGGTATTTCTCTCAGCTCAAAGATTATATCACAATTCTCAACGGTGAGAATTCTCGTAATTGGGCTTCAAACATGGTGCTCAAATTTCATGACGATCCAACGGTGAACGAGTCCGAGATTGTCGTTTTTCTGAGACAGGTTAGGTGGCCTACGGGAAAAAGAAAGGGTTTTGGAAGAAGAGAAAAGAAACGAAATTGTGAGGCAGAGGAGGCTGAGAAGTCAGTCTGAAAACTGACCTAGCATGTTGCTATTTATAGCTAGGGACATTTACAACCTATTATTTACTCTATTTATTTATTTATTATTTATTATTTTATAAAAACAAACTTTATTTTATTTTCTATCAAACAAATAAATAAAATACCCTTTTTTATTTTCTCTCAAATCATTATTTTAATTAATAAGTATATCTCCTTATTTATTTATTTATTTATAAAATCTCATCATTTTTTTAAAAACTCTATTTATTTATAAATAACAATCCTTTTTAATCTAGTTTACGAGAATTGGGATGTTACACTTTATGGTACAAGTAGAGGGTACATCTACTTGGGTTTGACTGAGAACAAGAGAGGGTACATCTCTTGTGGATCAGTTCTAGTATAGGGTACATCCACTAGGTTCAAAGAGAACAAGGGAGGTTACATCCTTTGTGGATCTTTGCTTGTAAAAGGATTTTTACAAGGTTGAAAGAAATCTCAAGGACCGCAGGTCGCTTGGGGACTGGATGTAGGCACGGGTTGTTGCCCAACCAGTATAAAAACTCTTGTGTGTTTGTCTCTTTCTTCCCTACTCTTTTACTTTCTGCTGTGCATTTTAATTTCTGCTTTTACTTTTGGTTAAGTTTCTCTTCTACTCCTTATTCTCTTAACAACATAAGTAAAAGCATTAGAAGAGTAAATTTTTAATTAGTAAAGGTTTAGGAAAAATTAATTCAACCCCCCTTCTTAATTATTCTGAGGCCACCTGATCCAACACTTTTGCATACTCTTTCTTTATTAATGCACATATAATGAAGTTTCTTGTTGCTAAGTTTAGATGATCCATTATCACAACTGGACAATCCATCCTTACCCATGATTTTGATTATTTTAAAGGTATAAATCATTGATGGACTAATGAGTTTGCTTTCAAGTGAAAAGGACTTACTACATATGAGCATACTTGGTATTATTTCTTATCCTACATCTCTTATTAGTACGTGTCCATTCACTAGTAGAAAACTTATTTGGTTAAAAATAACATCCAACGTCCAATGTGCTATCATAAACTAGCATCCACTCTTTGTGAAAACTAGTGCGTATACATTGTGTTCCTTATTCACGTTCATTGGACTTAATCACTTACACAAACCTATTTTATATCAAGTATAAGTGACATCCAAGCATTTACTGAAATCAAGTTAGCTACAATGAGAAGTGCACATACTTCTTTCACAAATAATTTTTTGCCTCACTTATTTTGCATTGCAAACATTTGATTTTCAAGTATGAAAAGGAAAAAATAGAAGGGAATAGAAAGACTCAAAGGAATATTCCTTAGAGGTCATTTTCGCTGAAGAATAGAGCACATATAGTTGTTTGTACTTTTATTCTTTCTCTCTCCACAAAAGTGCGACATGTAGCACTACCTGCAGTTATGAGACAACGGTCAAATTAGAGACAAACACCAATCCTATAACGGATACTTTGATGATGTCCATAAAAAGCGACCAAGGCTCTGCTATCCACAATGAACAAAAATACAAAGTGAAAAGCAAGAGCATTTTGAAGTGATAATTTGCATGTCATTGGGCGATACAAAAAAATGTTTAATTAGTTCATCCTTTGCATAGCAAACTCATTCATTTGGATTCGTGCTTAAGTTTTTATCCACTCTATTGGGTGATTTGAATTTGTGTATTCATTCAAACATTATTTGTTTGTGCAATCCAGGCAGAAGTGACATAGTGTTAAATAATACTTGAGTGTCTTAGATTTAGGGCGAGTCTAAGGGTGTGCCAGTAATGGCCTAGAGAATAATGTTGTAGCTAGGAGTGGCAGAACATAATACTTGTTTGTAGTCAAGTTTTGATTAGTGAAACCCTTCATTGGTTTGTGAAGGAGAACTGGGCATAGCTCGGTTTGAGTGAACCAGTATAAACTAAGTGTTTCTACTTCTCTCTTAAGATATTTGATTAGTATTCTCTTAAGCTTATCTTGACACACTTAGACACACAAGTGTTCTTTTGAAAAACCTTTGTGAAAATACTATTTTATCATTCATTGAAAACAATGTTTTTTTCCATCAAAATTGGTATTATTCGTTGGACGACACTGTTAGTGACTTGGTTTTTGCATATATGCTTGTTAAAAACACCTGCTTGCGAAAAAGATTACTTTTTTTATCTAACACACTATTCAACCCCCCATCTAGTATGATATTTGTTATTTCAGTTGGTAGTTAAAGAAAGAAATAGAAGAATGATATGCTACCAACAAATCACCATTTTTAAAAGTCAAGTACAAATAATGAAAGGAAATGATGATTGCACACTTCAAGTACACACATATTGATCTGTGGGATTTTGTAGACAATGGAAACCATATTCCATATGATGTTGAGCTAAATGAGATCCACGGAAGCCAGTGGACGGAGGAGCAAAAACAAATATTTATGCTTAACTCCAAAGCTCTAGATGTTCTATCGTGTGCTCTCTCTGAAGAAGTATACACAAAGGTCCACAGCTTTAGAAGTGCTAAGTAGATGTGGACACATTGGCCAAAACGTACAAAGGGACATCACAGGTAAAGTGGAGCAAGCTAAATCTCCTCGTGTGTGAATATGAATTATTTACTATGGTGGAAGGTGAATACATACAATGTATGTTTGGATACTTCCAAACCATATTAAATGAACTAAGATCTTTATAAAAAAAAAACTTATGATAATTATGATCACATTACAAAATTTTGAGAAGTCTGTCTAGAAAGTGAAGACCATATGTTATAGCCTTAAGAGCTCTAAAGAATCTTGATATCAGGTCCTTGAAGAACTTGTTGGAACCTTAAAGGTCCATGAACAAGAACTTCAACAAGATGAAGGAACCAAGAAGGGCAAATATCTTGCTCTCAATGCTTACAAATTAAAGAAAGTACCATTGTCCAAGGAATTCTCATCCAGGCCATCGTCTAAAAGTGTATCCAAAGCATTGAGCATGGACAACTCTTCTAATAAGGAATTTGAAGAAGAATCTAATGAGGATGATGAGTTGGCTTTAATATCGAGAAAGATTAGGAAGATGTGGAAGAACAAGAGTAGATCTAAATGGAAGAACTCCTCCAAGAAGGTGTTCAAGGAGAAGAAAGGTAGATAAAAGAGCTCCATTATATGCTATGAGTGTAAGAAGCCAAGACACTTCAAGTCAGAGTGCCTAAAATTGGAGAAATCTAAGGACAAGTACAAGCATTACATGTCCAAGGACAAGAAAGGCCTCATGAGCACTTGGGAGAATTTGGATGACACCACATTTGACGAAGAAGGAGAAGAGGAAGCTAAATTGTGTTTGATGGCTTATACAACATATGAAGAATCAGAATCAAAACAAAATGAGATAAATCTCAATTACCATGAATCCTTAAAGAAAACCTATCATAAACTATTTTTAAGCTTGTCCATTATTTCAAAAGCTTACAAAAACTTGCAAAAAAGTTTGAGAAATTGTCCAAAGATCACAATAAACTAAAAGAAATTCATTAACCTAAAGATATCAACTCTTTGATGGAAACTACTCAAACAATGAAGCTTATGAAACCTTCAAAAAAGAGCTCTCGAGAATGAAAAAGTTTCCAAAGTTTGAGATACTTTAATGAAAGACTTTCACACTTTGGATGGCAAAATTGAAGTTCTACAAAAAGAGTTAAAAGAACTCAATGAACTTCAAGACTACCTCATTGAAGAAAGGTATGATCTCTAGAAGGAATATGCACAAGTGATGCATGAAATATGTTAGGCTCACACAAGGGCAAGCAAACCTTACACAATAGTGACAGTGGACTTGAAAGTTTGGATATTGAACCATGAAACCAGTTGTAATCCCAATTAATCACGTTTATTAAATTAATAGTTGAGGTGATTAAAAAAAGGATTTAAATATTTTTATGGTTTTGGTTTTTAGAAGAAAACAAATAAAAAAAAAGCAAAGAGAGGTTTTAAGTGATGATAAGAATGACTAGGGGTTATGACTCATTAGTACCAATTTTCCCCGAATCTCAGTCCTAAAGAAATTCATTCCCTAGTTAATTACCAATTCTAAAACTCAACTAAAGCCTATGACCAAGGTCAGAAGATGCTCTTTACCTTAAATCAATACCCAAATGATCATGGATCTATCAATTTAAGTCAAAGGATAAAATCAATTCTAGGGATGATTAATTAAAGATTAATTAATCTATCGGAGATTACCCTGACAGTTTGATAATGTAATTTGGTGCAAAACATTTTATACCCAGATTTACCAATTACATGCAGATGAATACTATTATGCAATTGATTAAGTATATGAATGGTCAATTTTCCAAATAAACAGTAAAAAAAAGGAAGAAAACTAATTAACATAAAACAATGACAAATTCCATTAAGAACAAGGAGAGGAGTACATTTGGATAGTGCATTTAGACAGTTACATCTAAACCCCGGACTAAGAGGACTAGCCGCTCATGATTAAAGCAAAACTAGAAATCCTATATGAGATAAACACAAACATACCAATAGGTAGGAGTGATGATCACGATTCATCCTAACAATGTTGTTTACACTTCATGGCTCTCAAAAACCCTCAAGGTTCTCTTAAATTTGTAAAAAGATAAAGCAAACAAAAGATAAAAATTATAGAGCTTAGAGGCCTATATATAGCTTCCTAAAGATATTAGTTTAAAAAGGCACACTACAGAAGTGGCACTGCAACTCTGGACCATTATGGATTGACTATGGCCCTCTTGGTTGACCACGACCCTCATCATTGGCGTTGTTCTAGAGGACTATTATCATCTTATTGTGGTAGTGTTGCTTACCACGACTGTGGTGTATGCACCACGGTCGTGATCAAGTGTTGAGTTTTCAAATCTTCATATAATCATACAATTTTCAACTCTTTCACACAATTGAGAAGTTGTACTTCTACAATACAAAACTAGCATCCAAATGTAAGTTCTACCAAGAAAATACAATACAAAACTCCTTTGACAACTTCCATCATGTTGGGAATATGTTTCCTTTGGAATGATCATTTGGATAGAGACTCCTCTTTAGTTTTGATCTTGCGGGTGCAAAGTATGGGGTCCAAACCTTTCCTGTCATGGATGTTCCACCCAAAGGTTTCCCTTTTCTCTTTGAAAACCCACAACAGTTTCTCCTCCTCAATTCCCTGTAAAGATTTAGCAATCATAACTAGAAAAAAAGATGGTGGATTAATAAAAACATATTTGAAGTTAACAGGAGGGGGCTTCAACTTTGGAACATTGCCATTCTAACCTCTCATAACTAGGTGATCCAGGACCATGTTGAGATTGCAGAAACATCTGTATTTCCTCCACTTTAGGGTTTAACTCCCAGTCAAGGTCTTGATTAATGAAGACTTTCTCTAGAGGGTCAAACATCTCCATACTTGGGAATGCTCCCTCTATCAGCGCATCAACTATATCAACAAACTCAATAACACTATAGGAAGCAAATGAGGAAGGATGTTTCAAAGTATCAGATAAATTAAATATCACTTTCTCATCGCTTAATCTAAGGGTGAGTCTACTAAGCTTAATCTCAACAAGTAAATCACGAGTACTAAGGAAAGGTCATCCCAATATGATAGGGACATTCTCATCAGCTTCCATATCTAAAATAACAAAATCAGCCGAAAAGATGAACTTGTCCACCTTAACCAGCACATCCTCAATCACCCCTCTAGGATAGATAACTGAATGATCAACAAGGTGAAGAGTGATGTTACTAGGTTCTAAGTTTGTGATGCCCAACTTCTTAAGTATGGAACAAGGGATCAAATTTATACGAGCCTCCAAATCACATATGCACTTATCAAAGTAAAACCCTTCTATCAAACAAGGAATAGTAAATTTATTGGGGTCTTTCATCTTAGGGGGAAGTTTTCTAAGGACCACAGCGAAACACTTCTCATTGAGACCCACAGGGCCAAAATTTGCCAATTTTCTTTTGTTAGATAAAATTTCTTTTAAATGCTTGGCATAACATGACATCTATGAAATAGCCTCAACGAAAGGGAGGTTGATGTGCACTTTACTCATAACCTCAAGAAATTTCTATATTGCACATCTTGCTGGTCATTCTTAACTCTGTGAGGAAAAGGTAGACTTACTTGTGGATATGTCAATATCTCCTTCTTTTCACCCCCTTCCTTCATTAGCACTAGATTCCCATCAGTAGGAACCTCAACTTTCTTAGGTGTTTGGTTCTTCTTAGTAAGGACATAATCTGCAGCTTTTGGGAAAGAGCATTCCTTCTCCTCAGAGTCCTCTTGCTTCTAATCATCACAACATTGACATGCTCCCTCTTAGGATTTGGTTTGGGTTGTGAAGAGAGGTTTCTCGCATGCCTTTGTGATAAGAGACATTGTAAGCTAGTCAATTGAGACTCCACCTACTTCATTCTATGATCATTTTGGGTCATATATTGAAGCATGATTTCTTGAATATTGGGTTGTCTCTCCACTTGTCTAGGCCTTTTATTTCGCATGGGTTTAGACCTATACATTCCTTGATTTTGCTTGAAGCCTTGTCCTTGATTGAAATTTTTGTTGTACTTATTATAAGAGTTATTTCATCTTCCAACATATTTGTTCTCATCCAAATTTGCAGCTAACTCATCATCAACAGTTCATTCTCCTGGCCCATGCATAATCTCACATCCATCATAGGTTGGGAATAAAGGTGTAGTAATGGGGACTTGAGCTTGAGCTATCATGAGTGTCTCAATCTTCAGTGTTAGAGCTTGCATCTGCTTTCCCAACTCAGTTAGGGGATTATCTTTCTCTACCTGGTTGATGCCTTTCTTCATAATCCTCATATCCCCTAAGTTGTTATATGGGTTAGAGCACATATCTTCAATGATCCTAATGGCATCAACAAGGGGGTTTTAACAAGAGGTTACCCTCACAAGCAACATCTAAACCTGTCCTATTGTGTGAGGACACTCCACCATAGAAAATATGGGCAAGTCTCTGTTGAGTAATGTTGTGGTGTGGACATCTTCTGATCATCTTTTGCAACCACTTTGAAGCTTCAGGTAGACTCTCTTGATCTCTCTGCTCAACATTTCCAATGTCCCTGATGTATTGATCCATCTTTATGGGAGATAAATACCTTTGTAAAGGCACTTGTGCACTAATTCCATGTAGCGATATTGTTCTCAGATAGTGTGCACAACCAACCCTATACCTTCCCATTGAGAAAGAAAGGAAAAACATAGAGTTTAATGTACTCTGCTAGTACACAATTTTGTCTCAACGTGTTGCCAACTTGATGAACTTCCTTAGGTGCTACATAGGATCTTCATAGGCAGCACCACTGAACGTGTTGTTCTCCAATATTTGTAGGAACCCATGCTTGAAGTCAAATATGACTCCCATATGTAGATTAGGAAGTTGGATGGTGTTGGCTTCCCCAAGGTAGGGGTCAGATACTCCATAAGTGTCTGAACCTGATTAGCTGCCATTGCTCATTCTTATTTCTTCACAGATTCTTGCACAAAGTTTTCGGATTAGCTTGTCAATATCAGTTTCGTATTGTAGTGATGAATTTTGGGACTTGATTTGCATGCACTAAAAACAGAGGAGAAGATCAAGTGCAACGAGAAATAAAAGAATAAAATAAAAATAAATACTAGAAAATTAAATAAATAATAAAAGAATTTCTACAAACAAAACTGTTTGGTTTAATAAAATTAATCTACTTGGAAATTTCACAACTAGTCCCCAACAACGATGCCAAAAACCTGATGCATAAAATATGTTAGGCTCCCACAAGGCCAAGCTTACCTTACACAATAGTAGTAATGGACTAGAAAATTCTAATATTAAACCCAAAGGCCTAGTTATATTCAAAATTAGTAGAGTTTATTAAACTAATAGTTAAGGTGATTAAAAACAAGATTTAAATATTTTTATGATTTTGGTTTTTAGAAGAAAACAAATAAAAAAAATGCAAATAGAGGTTTTAAGTGATGAGAAGAATGACCACGAGTTATGACTCACTAGTACCAATTTTCCCCCAATCCCAGTCCTAACAAAATTCCTTCCCTAGTTAACTATTGATTCCTAAAGTCAACTAAAGTCTATGATCAAGATCAAAAGATGCTTTTTGCCTTAAAACAATACCATAATGATCATGGATCTATCAATTTATGTCAAAGGATAAAATATATTTTGGGGATGATTAATTAAAGATTAACTAATCTATCAGAGATTACCAAAATAGTTTGATCATGCAATTTGGTGCAAAACATTCTCTACCCAGATCTACCAATTACATGCAAATGATCACTATTATGTAATTAATTAAGTATTACAATGGATGATTCCAAATAAATAGTAAAAACAAGGAAGAGAATTAATTAACATAAAAAATGATGTATTCAATTAAGAACAAGGAGAGTATTACATTTGGATAATTACATCATAATCCTTAAACTAAAGGGACTAGTCGCTCATGATTAAAGCAAAATTAGCAATCATATATGAGATAAATATAGACATATCAAAAGGTAAGAGTGATGATCATGATTTGTCCTAATAGTGTTGCCTACACTTCGCAACTCTTAAAAACCCTCAACGTTCTCTCAAATTTGTAAGAAGATAAAAGTAAACAAAAAATAAAAATTACAAAGCTTATAGACCTATGTATATCTTCCTAAAGATGCCAGCCTGAAAAACCTCACTATGGAAGTGATGCTAAAGCTATAGGCCATTATGGATTGACTGTGGCCTTCTTGGTTGACCACGACCCTCATGAATTGACCATGATTGTGGTGAGTTTACCACAACCCTCATCATTGAAGCTATTTTGTAGGGTTGTTATCATTTTATCGTGGTCATGCTACTTACCACGGTCATGGTAAATGCGCCATGACCGTGATCAAGTGCAGAGTCTTGAAATCTTCATAAAATCATAAAATTTCCAACTCTTTCACTCAATTGACTGATTGCACTTCTACAATATAAAACTAGTGTGCAAGCATAAGTTCTAGCAAGAAAATGTATGCAAAATGACACAAAAACTCACACAAAATATCACTAAAAAAGTGGTTTATGAACATGCTCACAAAGAGTATGAGAACCTGAAAAAGAGTAAACATGATCTTTAGGTAGAATGTGAAAATCACAAAAAGTCAATAAAATTCTTAAATGATAAGCTTTTAAAGAATGAAGTCTTAAAAGGTAAACTTCTAGATGTTGTAAAACTTAATGAGGATATTGATACTTTAAAGACAATCTTAAATTTGTTAGAGGAACTTAAAATCTTAACAAATTGTTAAGATATAATAGATGTCCCACAAACAAATATGGTCATAGGTATGAGGGACAAATATATGTTCATGATGAGGAAACTATTGTTTGTTATTTCTGTGGCAAAGTAGGACATATCATGTCCAAGTGTAGGGACTTACCTAAGAAAGGTGTTTCCAATACATTCAAAACTAACAAGAAAGGACCCAAGAAGATTCGGGTACCTAAGGATAAGGTTATTCCTATTCCAGATGTCTTTAATAACAAGAAAGAGACACGAATTATGGTACATGAACAACGACTGCTTACAACACATGACAAGAGAAATGTGTATGTTCAAATGCCTAACCCTTGTACATGGTGGAATTGTAACTTTTGGAGATAATAAAAAAAGGAGAATAACAAGAGTGGGTAAGATAGGTATACCTCCATATCCACTTATTGATAATGTTTTATTTCTTGAAGGGTTAAAACATAATCTACTGAGCATAAGTCAACTATGTAACCGTGGATATGATGTTTCCTTTAACAAGGATGAGTGTATTGTCCAAAACAATGATGGGTCCTTACTTTTTTCTACCAAGAGGAAATGTAATATTTTCTATCAGAAAAGATGATTGGGTGTGGCATAAAAACTTGGTTATGCTAGCTTGAGGTTAATCTCAAAGCTACAAAAGCATAACCTTGTATGAGGTATACCAAGTATGTTATACAAAGATGATTTACTTTGTGAAGCTTGTCAAAAGGGACAACAAGTAAAAAAATTCTTTTCTAGCAAAAACATTGTTTCCACCTCAAGACCTTTAGAACTACTACTTCTTGATCTATTTGGCCCAACTAGAATAGCCTTCGTAAGTGGAAAAAAGTATGGACTAGACATAATCTATCGAGCATAAGTCAATTATGTAACCGTGAATATGATGTTTCCTTTAACAAGGATGAGTTTATTGTCCAAAACAATGACAAGTCCTTACTTTTTTTCTACCAAGAGGAAAGGTAATATTTTCTATCAAAGAAGATCATTGGGTGTGGCATAAAAAACTTGGTCATGCTAGCTTGAGGTTAATCTCACAACTACAAAAGCATAACCTTGTATGAGGTATACCAAATATGTTATACAAAGATGATTTGCTTTGTGAAGATTGTCAAAGGGAAAACAAGTATAAAATTTCTTTTCTAGCAAAAACATTGTTTCCACCTTAAGACCTTTAGAACGACTACATCTTGATCTGTTTGGCCCAACTAGAACAACCTTAGTAAGTGGAAAATGGTATGGACTAGACATAGTGGAAAATTACTCTAGATGGACCTAGGTTATATTCTTGGCCCACAAGGATGAGTCCTTCAGTGTCTTCTTTAAATTTTGCAAAAGAGTTTAAAACAAAAAAGGAAGTATGCATTACTTCAATCAAAAGCGACCATGGAGGAAAATTTGAAAATGAGAATTTTTAACTATTCTATGAGGAAAAGGAAATTCTTCATAACTTTTCAGCTTTAAGAACACTTCAATAAAATGTTGTGGTTGAAAGGAAGAATGGATCATTACAGAAAATGGTCTGGACCATGCTTAATGATAATTCTACTCCTAAGCACTTATAGGTTAAAGCAGTGAATACTGCCCGTTATTTACAATTAGAATTTACATAAGACCCATTATGAAAAAAAACTCTCTATGAATTATGGAAGGGACGAAAACCCAACATATCATACTTCCATCCATTTAGATGTCAATGTTTCATTTCAAACACTAAGGAAAGTTTGATTCTACGAGTGATAATGGAATATTGTTTGGGTACTCTAAAACATCAAAGGCATATAGAGTATATAACTCTAGAACATGATTTGTTCAAGAAGTTATCCATGTGAGGTTTAATGACACCAAGGATGATAAGGAATTATCATAGATGAATGAGTCATATGTAGATTTAAGACTAGAAGATGGAATCGAAAACTTTGTATCATCTAGTCACAACACAGAAACTATAACATCTAATCCACCATTGGATGACCCTCAAGAAGAAGAAAAATAACCAACTGGATGTAACATGAGAAATGACCATCTAGAAAGCCAAATCATTGGTGATCTAACAGAAAGAGTCCAAATAAAGCATCGCTTAGGCTTCAAGGTCATACATCATTGATCTCACAAATTGAACCCAAACACATAGATGAGACAATGTAAGATGAAAACTTTGTTAAAGCCATAAGAAGCTCGACCTAGATCCAGAAAAATGATGTATGGAAACTAGTGGAGGTACCTCAAGGACAAGAAGGCTATTGGAGCTAAGTGGGTATTCAGAAATAAATTGGACAAGGATGGTAAGGTTGTGAGAAACAAAACAAGGTTAGTTGCTAAAGGTTACTGACAATATGAAGGTATTGATTATACTGAAACTTATGCTCTTGTTGCTCGTCTTGAAGCCATACGCATTTTACTATCATTTGTTGCTTATAGCAATATGAAACTATATCAAATGGACATAAAAAGCACATTTTTTAATGGACTCATCCAAGAGGAAATTTACATGGAACAAGCCCCTGGGTTTGAGAGTGATACTTTTTCTCATTGTGTTTTCAAACTTAACAAAACTTTATATGGTCTAAAACAAGCTCCTCGAGCTTGATATGAAAAGTTGAGTTATTTTCTTTTAGAAAATGGATTTGAAAGAGGAAAAATGGACAAACTCTGTTTCAGAAAAAACTATAACTGATGGTTTATTTTAATTCATGTTTATGTTGATGATATTATTTTTGGTGCTACTAATGAAACTCTTTGTCAAGATTTCTCTAAGTTGATACAAATTGAGTTTGAAATGAGCATGATGGGATAACTAAAATTCTTCCTTGGTCTACAAATTAATAAAACAAGCAAAGGCATATATGTTCATTAGACGAAGTATGTGAAGGAGTTATTAAAGAAATTCAAAATGAACAATCCAAAAGAAATGAATCTCCAATGCATCCAACCACATATCTTGGACTAGACGAGAAATTAAAGAAATTAGACGAAACCCAATATAGAACAATGATTGGGTCTCTCCTGTATCTCATTGTGTACAAACCTGACATCATGTTCAGTATATGCTTGTGTGCAACATTTCATCATGTTCGGTGGAAGCTGTCACTTTATTGGTGGCAACTTAGTAACTTGGATACGTAAGAAAAAAAGGATCAACTACACTATCAGCTGGAAGTTGTTGTGCTTAATTACTTTGGATAAAGAATCAACTAGAAGACTACATCATCTATGAGAGTAACAATTCTATCTTTTGTGATAACAAAGCTACTATTAGTCTCTAAAAATCCCATATTCCATTCAAGGGCAAAACATATAGAAATTAAACATCCCTTTATAAGAGGCCATGTTTAGAAAGGGACAATGGACTTACAATTTGTACCTGCTCATGATCAACTTGCTGACATGTTTACAAAACCCCTTATTGGGGAAAGGCTAATCCTTCTAAGGAATCAACTTAAAATTGACTTTATAAAGGAATGATTTAATGTTTATAAGTCATATAATTTGACTTAGCGTCCATAGAACTCATCATCCAATGAATCTAAGTTAACAACATGTGCATAATGTATGTATCACGTGCATCCAATGTATGGAAGTACTCATATCATAAGCATTGTGTTATTTAAATTAAAACACAACATTTTTTTGGTAAGAGAACATTGTAGTGTTTTTGCTAAGTCACCTTTTAAATGGAGGGCCTCATGATTTCATTTCAAAAACCCCTCACCTTTAAAAGATCAAAATTTCTAGCCTTCTCTCTCATCAAACCTTCCAATTATAGAAATCCCTAGAATTCATTCTCTTTCACCTGTTATTGCTATCTTTAAACCCTAAACACAAACCCTAGTCCAAAAAGCTTTAACCTTTTCACCATGTCAAGTCGAAGAGAACCATCTTTTTATGAGGAGCCCATTCCCAAGATCAACACAACCTCTATCCACACTGAGAATGAAGCCACCATACACATTAAGCACTTTTCGACATTAGCTACCTAGAGAATAATAGTCTGAACCTCAATGAGACCATGCTTTGATGTGGTATAAGAGGTTTCTACAACAACTGCTCGATTATCCACCCAGAACTGTTCCGAATGTTTTGGCGCAATGTTGAGTTCAAAACTACCTATGCCATAGTCTCTACTGTTCTTGGAAAAACAATGACTTTATCCATAGAGACCATCTCTTAAGTCACTGAGTGCATGAGGGAAGCGAGCAAATACAATAGCAACTGGGAGAAGACATATGAAGAACGTATTTCAAGGGATTTCCACAAAAACTTCTCCAAGACCATAGGTAAGAAAAAGGTGGTGTACAATCTATTGTATGATCAAGCAAAGATTTGGCAAAATGTTTGCAACTAAAGCATACTGCATAAAATAAGGTCCAAGGACTCTATATAAGACCTACACAAGTTTGTGCTCTTTCATATAATGGAGTAGATATTGTTTGACCTGCCACAAACCATCTACATCAACATTTTGCGCATCACAAAGCCTATAGATGACCTTAAAGATATCTATTATTCTACTCTACTCAACAAAAAATTATGGGAGCAAGGAGTTTATCAAGTCTTCAATGGACTAGACGATGCAAGAAGGAATGAGATCATGGTTAAGGGGTCTATGATAGCCAAACAATAGAACTTTGGACCTTTAAACATCAAGTCTATGAGGTTGGCTATGAACATAGCTTAAAGAGAGGTTGATCAAGTGGATAAAGAAGAGACAACCAAAAGGATAAATGAGCGTATCAAAATTGTGCTAGCTGTTGCTGATGATGCTTTATCTCAATTTGGTGTTGCCAACAAGATAAACTAAATCATGACATAACAAGCACAAAAATTAGAGGAGAAGACAGAGTTACTTAGAAAGGATAGATGATGGAAAAAAAACATGACTTTGCACCTATGTCCATCCCCTCCAGCAAGCGTCCACAGGCTACTTCCACAAAGAGAAGTCCAAAGAAGTAAGTTGTGGAGAAGAACACCCACAAAATACTTAGAGATCTTAATGAAATAGAAAATGAAGAGGTTCCTTAGCTTCAAAGAAAAAGAAAGAACCTAGCTTAATAATAAGCTCCTTCTACTCCAAATAAAGAAAAAGTTGTTAAGGCAACTCCCTCTGCCAAGGAACCAATCATTGTATCCCTTGTGCCAAGAAAGGTGAAGACAAGGGAAACAAGAGCAAACCTTTCTATTATTGAGAAGGATTGGACTCCACCCTCTCCCTCTCAATGATCCATTAGCGATGATGTTTCATTTGATGCTTCTATCTTACCACTGTAACGTTGTCCCCTTACACCCCCCAAGACAACGTCCACCTACATCACGAATCAACTTGGACAAGTTTAAGCACAACAAGAAGATGAAGGCCCCAATGTATGACAAATAAAGATTTCAAGTGGCCTTACTTATTGAAAACAAGCAAAATGGGAATACAGGAATTCTTATTCTAGAGATTAGTCTTCATAATCCCTTCCACCATCGTGAATTCGCCATTATTAATTCACTAGAATTACAAGTTATGATTATGAACATACTCTATCTCAAGCCAACAAGGCTTTTCCTTTTGAAGCTATAGTGACCTTGGAAGCTTTTTCATGGACGTGACCAATGTATACCAACCTAATCAAGATGAAACCTCATTGATTGATCCATGGTAGATAGTAATATGTGCATCCAACTTCACAAAAAGGACTAGAAGCAGAAAGAGAAAAGCTGAAGAAGAGAAAGAAAAAGAAGCACACTTAAGATCATATTCCTCTATCAACCTTTGACAAAAGCAACATGGATCCAACAATAGAATGTCAACCCCCACAAGTCAGATAGGAGAAGAAGATCAACATCTAGACAACTCTACAAAGTTTCTACTAGTGAATCCAGTTGATCTTATTGTATCACCTATTGAGTTTTCTATAATTGTTGGGGTACTTGCTTAGGATGACACATTCAATCAGGCAATTGCATATCCACAAGGCATACATATCATTAGAACCACTAACATCAAGAAAGTTCCTGATCGTTGCTGCCTGTAAAAGATGAAGGCAAGAAGAAAGGTTTCAAGTTGTACTATAATGAAGAGATGTATAGCAAAGGACAGAAGGTTGAAGTGGTCAATTATCCTAGAAACAGGAGTTTACTATTTAGTGGAAAGAATCTAGTAAAGAAACCATACATTTTTTATGCCATAACCTTCTAGAATCAAATTGTTTGGAATGACACATCAAAGGCATCCTCTTCCAGATATAATGGTAGTAACAACACACACCACAAAGAGACATTCCAGTGTTGCATCCAGTCAAGACTTACCATTTTGGTGATGCTTGTGTATACTTTGTGAAAGATGCAGAGGATGATGGTTTCATAGAAAGGATGGAGGCTCTCCCTATCATCTTTAATGATATTGTGTATGACCTTACAAAGATAGATGAAAGGGATTTTAAGGATCAGGTGATGTAAATCCGTGAAGCATAGAAGCTTGAAAGAGACGTATGGGAGAAAGCATATCAAGTTGAGGCTGAGGCTTAGAAAGTTGTAGAAAAAGCTACTAAGGCAAAAACTAAAAAGTAAGCAAAAGAAAACCAACAAGCTTTTGGTGATGCTACCAAAGTTACTAAGGTCTTTATTGATCTCACTATCTCTGGTGCTTTGCTAAAGAATGAAGGACAAGCAAAATCCATTACTGCTAAGGCTGATGAGGTCGTCCAATTGGTACAACCTTTTCCCGTGCCCAAGCAGTTTGAACCCTTAAGTGACACACTTCAACTCAAAAAGATGCATCTAATGTAGTATTTCTTTTCACAAGCAACTCGAATGTTGCTCCTATCAACTTTGTTGCCCCCTGTGCTCTCGTAGAAGATAAAGTCCAAGTCTTTTTGAATTAGGCCCTGTTAAAGCAAAAGAAAGAAACTCAAGCATTGGTTAACCAAGCTATAGTGCAATAAAGGGAGGAAATAAGGAAGGAAATATAAGTTTATGCTGAATAACAAAGATTGGAGAGTGAACAATATAAGCAATCAATCTAGACTGTTATTGCTACTCAGTTCACCAGTCTATCACAGATGCTTCTATAGAAACTACAACAAGCTCAACAAAACATGATGGGTGTTTTCATCCAACCACCTCTTATCGTCCAACAACTACCTACAACTGGACCATCTATTGAACAACAACCAACTCCAAATATCCTACCTGCACCTGTTGAACCAACACCACCACCACCATCTTCACCGCCACTAGATCAATGACCTCTACCACTACCCAATCATAAGTGGTAGAAGGTTAAGAAATTTTGATATATGTAAAAGCACTTTATCTTAAATAATACAAGTGTGGTTTGGTGCTCATCTATGTGTTATTATTCTATTGTTATATATGTTTTTGCTTGTTTCATTATAAGAACATAATTTGATACATTCATAAAGGTTATTGAACTTAGGGGGGGTTTGTAAAACCGCCTTGAGTGTTTCCTTTATTTCTCACTCATAGTAAAAACTCATTCATGATGCCCTAATATTTTGACTTTGATATATTGTTTAAATGACTTATTATTATGAGCCTCTTACTTTCCCCTAGAAGAAAAATTATTTAGACATTTAGGTTCATATTCCCACCTTATTTTGGAGATTCATATCATGTGGGGAGTTACTATTACCACTATCACAATTGTTATTCTCACTATAAGCCTTAGGCAAATTACCTTACTATTCATTTGACTTTCCTACATCTCCAACCCTTCTCCTTCCTTTCTCATGACACCCCCAATTTTTCCCATCGTCTCACATTATTTTCTCCTTTCCATTTTCTTCATAGAACCATTTTGGGACGAAATCATGATTTTGTTGTTGTTTACGAAAACAAAAAAAAAAAGAACCATGATTCCTTTTTAATATGTTTTGTTGAGAATGTTTGATTGTTGTCTTATTTATGAATTTACCGAATAGTTTTTTTTGTAGAGTACATGGATTGAAATACTTTTATTTTTGATGAAGTTACAATGCCAAGTGGTTGGAAAAAACATGATGATGAAATCCAAGATGCTTTTTACAATCCCAATCAAGCAGATGGAATGCAAGCAGATAATAATGGTTTGAAAAATGCAAACGAGGAAAATGACATTGATCCCCAACCTAATTACCATGAGTTTTCCAATAATTTCATGATTGATGTGGTATATTGATTAATGGATGATTGATTTTATATGCGTGTGTTTTTGTATGTGTGTATTTTGTCACTAAAGGAAAGAATTTTGTTTTTAGGTATTTGCAGAGAGAAATGATTTGTTCAAGTCGGTTTGAGATCTAGAGAGAGAACTTGGATTTGTTATTGTCATTGAAAGGTCAAAAATTGGGAGGAAGACCTATGTCGTACTGACTTGTGAAAACAATACAAAGATATGTTAGTTCCCAAATTCATCGAAAGTTTAAAAAATGTGGATATCTATTTAAATTAAAAGAAAAACCTATGAAAGACATAGGTTAAAAACTTTAAACATTCCACTTAGGTTCAAATGGTTAGCACAATAATCAAAATACAAAACTTTATCAGACAAAAGAGTATTAGTGATATGTTTAAGAAATTGTTCATGATGAGAATGAAGAAACCATACCAGATGGTGCTATCAATCATGATGACCCATCGAAGCGCATGAATAATATGTCTTTTGAGTACATGGGCCAAGTTCTAGATTCAATTAGAGAAGAAAGAGTTCAAGCTTTGGCACAAAATTAAGAATTTGTGCATTATTGCTATTTGATTTGTGAATTATTTAATTTCTAGTTAGTATATGGTAATGTAAAAATATTTTTTTATATTTAATTTTTAACTTCTCTTTATTTATTTATTTATTTATTTATTTTTATTTTCACACTTTTATTATTCACATTTACTTAATTTATATCTAGAGGAAAAACATTGATGACAAAATATGAAACAAATAAACATTTAAACAATTGTTAGTAACTTGTCTTTATACTTTTTATCTCTCACACTTTTACTATTCATATTTATTAAATTTATAAAAAATACATATTTTTTTTACAAAATATGAAAGAAACCAACATTTAAATAATATTAGTAAATATAAATAACTAACTTCATACCTTTTTTCATAATTTACTATGTAAAAGTTTTTTTTTAATCCAAACAAAATTAATTTTCTCAGCATCATTTTTCAACAAACTTACCCAAACAAAAATTAATTACAATTATAATCAATTATAACAATAATCAATTATGCATATAATCAATTATTGAAATAATTAAATTTTTGCAACTATTTTTTTCACGTATAAATATTAACAGTTAGTATGTTATGTTAGTGGAGAACATAGTTCTGAGACCTGGTCTGGCCGGTCGAGGTGGGTCAGTAGCCCAATTAGTGGGTTAGTAATTGGTTCTATTTGACCCGGTATATATTAAAAATTTAAAATTATGTATGTATCTATTATATATAAGTATATAACTAATATTATTTGAGTAAGAAAAGTTCATCTATACTTCAAAATCCAAAATAACAATTGATAATAATGAAACATCAAAACAATATGGTAGAGATGGTCTATTTTTTTTTTGTAAAACCAGCCGGATTGGACCGATCCAACTGGTATCTGGTACCAAACTGGTCGAATTTGGTTGGTGAAATTCTGATACTGGGGACAGATGTCGTACAGGATGTCACGACATCACGCTTCAGAACATGCAGATTGTGTTTGACTGTATGAACAGATTAAACAAGTAAATAACACAAGAGAATTGTTAACCCAGTTCGGTGCAACCTCACCTACATCTGGGGGCTACCAAGCCAGGGAGGAAATCCACTAAAATAGTGTTAGTTCAAGGTCTAACAGCCACTGTTTACAACCTTCTCACCTAACCACTACCCGTGCGATCTCTACCTAAGAGCCACTCTTAGATATGAGAAACCCCGCTCACTCCCTCTCAAACACTCTCCCGTGTTTACAATTAAATCAAAGACACACCAGAGATTGCTCTCTGAACAATAGAGATCAACTCCACACACTAGAGATCAACTCTACACAAAAGGGATCAACCCTACACACTAAGGTCCAACACTTGATGTTAGGGTACCATCAAGGTGGCTCACAAAACACTCAAGTCCCAAAACTCACAAAATAACTTTTCAATCCCGGACTTGGTACAGAACTCGTGCAGCCTTCATGTTTATATAGCAGTCTGCGTTTCTGGGCTGCAACTTCTTGTGCTGGAGGAGATCTATCATTCTTCCTGAAAATCTGCACTTAAAGATCTAAAAGATACAGTTTGATCTTTTAGTTTTTATCTTTAATCTTTAATCCCTGAACGAACTCTTCTACTTTGAAATTCGAACTTTAACTATCTTTTAATTCGTTCCAAGAGATAGATCTTCTAATCTTTTGCTAACTGCACAATAATCTGTTAAAGAGATAACAGATTTATGTGTCCAGTATTTTCGGGCCGGATGTCAGGACATCGTGTCCGACATCGTGGATCCTTCCATTCTTCATTTGACTTTTATCTTGCCTTCCAGTATTTTCGGGCAGGATGTCCTGGACATTGTATCCGACATCGTGGATCCTGCAGCTTCAATGCTTTTAGCAATTCCAGTATTTTCGAGCAGGATGTCCTGGACATTGTATCCGACATCGTGAATCCTGCAGCTTCAATTCTTCATTTGACATTTCATCTTGCCTTGTGCATTGTGCAGCCCGATCTTATTCTTTGACATAACGTTGGACATCATGTGCAGCAACTCCAGCTTTCCTTCATTGTCTAAGTGCTTATGTTTTAACAAAATCTTAGCCAATCTTTTAAACACTTAGTAGAGCTAAGCACTAACAATCTCCCCCTTTGGCAAATTTTGTCTAAAACATACTTAGACACTTCCTGAGCAGGTACGAGCAGTTATGCAAGTGGGATCAGCAACTTTCATTATCAGAGTAATCAAGCACAGCGGAATCTGTAGTTTAGACAAGTTGCAAGTCGTTTCCAGGATGTCAAGACATCTCACGTGACATCAGCTTTCTGCTTCTGCTCCCCCTGTCTCCATGCTTACTGCAGCATCTTCTATCAGCTACTAGTAGCTTACATCAGTCATCAGCAGCAGCAGTCTCCCCCTCAAAGTCATATACATACAACTCCCCCTCAAAATCATGAATCATGCATACATCGTATCCTGCTGCCATACATCGTATCAATCATGCATAATACTACTATTGCATACATAGTATCCTACTGCTCAAAATCATGCATAATAGCAAGCATAATACTATTACTCCCCCTTTTTAGACAGAATTTGACTAAAGTAGAATGCATGAACTTAAGGTGCAAATAGTACAGACCAATAGTGATCAATTGTTCAAAGGGACATGCCCCTATAGCTAGTAAAAAGCAAAAAATATAAAGGTCTGATGATCATGGGGTGGCTTCAGAATCATCATCATCGGATTCTGTATCCTCTGCTGCATCTTCCTCATCGGCTTCTTCTTCTTCTTCCTCAGCTTCTTCTTCTTCTTGCTCAGCTGCTTCTTCTTCCTCAGCTGCTTCACCATCATCAATGCCACTTTCTGAGAGCCTTTTGATCAGCCGTTCTAGCTCCATCTTCTTCTCTGTGGTGGCTTTGATGGTTGCTTCCAGCACCTTGCATGTGTCCTTGAGTTCAGCAATCAAGGCATCCTTGGACACAGCACCTGAAGTAGCAGCTTTCCTTGATGTCGAGACAATGTCTGGGACATGTGTCCCCTCAAACAGTTTGTAATGCAGGGATAGAGGAGATTCTCTCTTCATCACAGAGTCAGTGTAGTTTAAAATATTGGGATGTTGACTCAACATAATGCCACACAATACAGTTGGGAAGGCAATGGGTAATTTGACAGCAAAAGATTCTGAATGCTTAACAGTTTGATCAAAAATATAGTTTCCAAAATTAAATTTGGACTTGGTTCCAACAGCATACAGAAATTTACCCAAACCTGTGGCAACAGTGGAAGTATGATTGGTGGGTACCCAGTTTGCAGCGCCAATCCTGTGCAAGATTGCATACTTCACACTTAGCTTCCCTGCAGACAGCTTCCCTTTCTTTGGCCAATGCTGGACTTGTTTGGCAGTGATTTCCTTGGCAATTTGATGCTCAGAAACAGCAATATCCACCACTCCATCTGTTGGTCTGCCCAGGTATTTGTTGATTACAGCAGGGGAGAATCTAACACATTTTCCTCTGACAAACACTTTTTGATACTCATCACTCTTTCTGTTTGTTATGTCAGAGGGAATGTTGACAATGAATTCCCTGACTAGGCCTTCATAACAGTCTCCCAATTTGGTGACTGTCTTCAGTAGTCCAGCAGCCTTAATGAGGTCCATGGTCTCCTTGCAATCCAAGGCATCTCTTCCCAGTTCTCTTTCAACCGCAAGTCTGCGTTGATACACATATTTCCACTTTTCAACATTGCCAATGGAGTGGAAAGAGATGTTGTCCAATGGTGCATCAGGAACATTTCCAGGCACCTTTCTCCCAGATTTCTTGGCCCTCTTAGATGTCGAGACATCTAGTTCGACATCATCATCAGAATCGGATGAGGAAATTTCTTTCCTCTTCTTGGAGGGGATTGCAACCTTGCTCCTTCTGAATGTGGTAGGAGTGATTGGAGTGCTCTTCTTCTGGGCAATAGTTTTGATTCGTCCAGACCTCTTGATGGGGGTCTTCCCTTTTCTGCTTTGTAACCTTTCTGCAATGCCAGGTGCCAACCTGTTGGCAATGGGTTCCTCATCAGATTCTACCTCTTCAAGGTCAATGAGGTCACCTGGAGCAGGTTCTGGTGCCCTTGGTGCAGGGGTCTTCTCTGTGGCTTGATCTTCTTCTTCTGTTGATTCCTCTTCACTGGGTGAAGGGAGGGCTTCAGCATTTGGAGCGGAGGATGTTGGAACATCTTTATCAACATCAGGCACAGAAACATTCGGGGTGGAGGATGTTGGAACATCTTCACCAGCATCAGGCACAGCAGCATTTTTCAGAATGTTACTCACAATACTGCGGATCTTCTTATCCATCTCCGGGTCTACTTCCCTAGGACTTGTTGCAGGGCTAGGGTTTTCAGAAATCTTCACTCCCTGTTGTCTTTTGGGAACCAGTTTCTCAGGAACAGGGGCTTGACCAGGAATCACCTGTATGGGCTGGATATTGAATTCAGGTCGTTCCTGGTTTGATGGTGCAGAGGGTGAACCAGGAGCTGAAGTTTCTTTTGGTGAGGTAGCCATGGAGAAGCAGAGCGTTTGGAATGATTTCGTAAATCTCAGAGAACTATTGGGAAATGCTGGTGAAAACACGAATGCCACGCAAATATAAATTTGAATGAAGAATGTAGAGGGGCGTGTGAAGCAACGGTCAAATCTGTTTTGGCCCAGTAATGAATGTGCTATTAACGTTTGAGCACATTCAAATAGAAGTAATTGCTATAAGTCTTCTAGCAGACAAATGCCCAGCTTGCCCCTCAGTTTTTCAAACTGATTTGCATCCAAAGCCTTTGTGAAAATATCTGCTATTTGTTCCTCAGTGTCAACATGCTTCAGTGTGATCACTTTATCATCAACAAGATCTCTGATATAGTGATGTCTAATGTCAATGTGCTTGGTTCTGCTGTGTTGAACAGGATTTTTAGAAATATTAATAGCACTCATGTTGTCACAGTACAATGTCATGACATCTTGTTCGACATTGTACTCCTTCAGCATCTGCTTCATCCAAATTAGTTGTGAACAGCTGCTTCCTGCTGCAATATACTCTGCTTCTGCAGTAGATAGGGACACACAGTTCTGCTTCTTGCTGAACCATGAAATAAGATTGTTGCCCAGATAGAAGCATCCACCAGAAGTGCTTTTTCTGTCATCTGCACTTCCAGCCCAATCAGCATCACAATACCCAACCAGCATTGAATCTGAACAATGACAGTACATAATCCCATAGTCACTGGTGCCATTTACATATTTCAGAATTCTCTTTACTTGATTCAAGTGACTTATCTTAGGATTGGCTTGATATCTTGCACAAACACCTACTGCATAGGTGATGTCGGGTCTGCTAGCTGTTAAATATAGTAAGCTCCCAATCATGCTTCTGTACAGACTTTGATCAACACTGGTGCCAGCTTCATCCTTTGACATCTTCAAGTGAGTAGGTGCAGGTGTTCTTTTATGGCTGGCATTTTCCATCCCAAACTTCTTGACAATGTTCTTTGCATACTTGCTTTGTGAGAGGAATATGGTGTCTTCCATCTGCTTCACTTGGAGTCCCAGAAAATAAGTCAGCTCTCCAACAAGACTCATCTCAAATTCAGATTGCATCTGTTGAACAAAATGTCGAAGCATCTCATTCGACATCCCTCCAAACACAATGTCATCAACATATATCTGTGCTATCATCAAGTTTTCAGCATCTTGTTTGACAAAGAGAGTCTTGTCAATTCCTCCCTTCCTATACCCTTGCTGAGTAAGGAACTCTGTTAGCCTTTCATACCAAGCTCTTGGAGCTTGCTTCAATCCATAGAGAGCCTTCTTGAGCCTGTATACATGATCTGGATGAGTTGGATCTACAAATCCCTTTGGCTGCTCCACATAGACTTCTTCATTCCTTTTGAATTGCTCCAATTCTTCTTGCATAGCATTGATCCAGAACTCATCAGTCAGTGCCTTTTTCACATTCTTGGGCTCAATTTTGGAGACAAAACATGAGTTGGAGACAATCTCAATCTCCCTTGATCTTGTGGTGACTCCTCTGTTTGGATCTCCTATAATCAGCTCCTTGGGGTGCATCTTCTGGATTCTAATGGAGGGTCTCTTGTCAGTTGGTTGATGTTTGATTCTAATGGAGGGTCTCTTGTCAGGTTGGTTGATGTTTGATTCATCTGTAGCAGAATCAGAGTTTTCTGCATTTTCTCCACTTTTAGCTGCATCTGCTACATTGTCTCCCGATGTTCTGACATCTTCTTCGACATCCTTCTTTCTTGCTGGAGACAGATCATCAACAACCACATTGATGGATTCCATCACTGTTCTGGTTCTGGAATTGAATATTCTATATGCTCTGCTGTTTGTAGAGTATCCCAGGAATATTCCTGCATCACTCTTGGGATCCATCTTTCTCCTTTGCTCTCTATCTGCCAAGATGTAACATGGACTTCCAAAGATGTGGAAGTGCTTGACAGATGGCTTCCTCCCTTTCCAGATTTCATACAGGGTGGTTGAAGTCCCTCTTCTCAGTGTGACTCTGTTGTGGATGTAGCATGCTGTGTTCATGGCTTCAGCCCAGAGATTATAGGCATGGAGCATGACCCTAGCAGCCTCTTGCAAGGTCCTGTTTTTCCTTTCAACTATGCCATTCTGTTCTGGTGTAATGGCTGCAGAGAACTCATGAGTGATGCCTTCAGATGTGCAGAATTCAGTAAACCTGCTGTTTTCAAACTCCCTGCCATGGTCACTCCTGATTCTCTTGATGACACAACCTTTTTCTCTTTGAAGTCTTAGACTCAACTCCTTGAATACTTCAAAGGTGTCTGATTTCTCTCTGATAAAGTTGACCCAGGTAAATCTGGAGAAATCATCCACAACAACATAGGCACACCTCTTTCCTCCAAGGCTTTCAACTTGCATAGGCCCCATCAAGTCCATGTGAAGTAGTTCCAGCACCCTGGAAGTGGTCTGATGTTGAAGCTTCTGGTGGGACATCTTGACTTGCTTTCCAATCTGACATTCACCACAAATTCTGCCTTCTTCTATTTTCAGATTGGGAATGCCTCTAACAGCACCTTTGTCAATGATTTTCTTCATGCCTCTTAAGTGCAGATGTCCAAATCTTTGATGCCATATTCTGACTTCATCTTCTTTGGAGGATAGACATGTGGAGGAGTAACTGGTTTCTTTAGGTGTCCATAGGTAGCAGTTGTCCTTTGATCTGCTGCCCTTCATTAGAACTTCACTCTTCTCATTTGTCACCAAGCATTCTGACTTTGTGAAGTTTACATTGAAGCCTTCATCACACAACTGACTGATGCTGATCAGGTTTGCAGTCAGTCCCTTCACCAGCAGTACTTTGTTCAGACTAGGAAGTCCATCATGAACTAGCTTTCCCATTCCAATGATCTTTCCTTTAGAGCCATCTCCAAATGTCACATAGCTGGTGGAGCAGGGCTCAATGTTCACCAGGAATTCTTTAACTCCTGTCATGTGTCTGGAACAGCCGCTATCTAGGTACCAATCTTCCTTAGCTGATGCTCTAAGTGAAGTATGAACAACAAGACTGACAATCTTGTGTTTTGGAACCCACATCATCTTCTTTCTGCTGTTGCTACTTTGAGTTCCATGATGTGGATGGCCATGTAGATGATAGCAAAAGGGCTTTATGTGACCATACTTGCCACAGTAGTGACACCTCCACTTCTTTCTTTTACTTCTTTTACTCTTTTTCTGCTGCGTTCCATGATGTCGAGACCGATGTTGTGACATCGTGGCTCCAGTGCTGTTTTTGGCAGGAACAAATTCTGTCTTGGTTATTCTGCCAGCAGATTTAAACCCAAGTCCTCTCTGGTTTCCAACATTCTTCCCAACCTGTAGCACTTCATCAAGCATATCTGAGCCTTTATTCAGCATCTTTATTGATTTTGTCATGTTTTCCAGTTTGGAGTTCAGAAAACCAACTTCTCCTTTAAGCTCAGAGATCTCCTCTTCATGTGCCTCCTTCTCAGCCTCCAGATCTGCAATGACCTTCTTCAGTTGTGCTTCCTGCTGAAGAATCTTCTCACTTTTGATGCATAGTTCTCTATAGGATGTGGCAAGCTCATCAAAAGTGATTTCACTGTCTGTATCACTTGAATCTTCAGCAGATTCAAATCTCCCAGTGAGTGCATTCACATCTCTGTCAGAATCACTTTCTTGTTCACTCTCTGTATCATCAGACCGACATACAGAAAGTCCTTTCCTCTGCTTCTTGAGATGAGTGGGACATTCAGCTATGATGTGTCCATAGCCTTCACACCCATGGCATTGAATTCCTTTGCTGTGACTGGGCTTTTCATCTGACCTTTTCTGGTATTTGCTACCTTTCCTGATGTCGAAAGGGATGTTCTGGACATGTGGTTTCTGCCTCCTGTCCATTCTGTTCAGCACTTTGTTGAACTGCTTTCCAAGGAGCACAACTGCCTTAGTCAGACCTTCATCAGTATCCAGGTCATACTCATCTTCTTCTCCTTCATCATTGAACACGAACGCCAAGTTCTTGCTCTTCTTTTCAGCCCTATCCGAGAGTCCTAGCTCAAAGGTTTGAAGGGAACCAATGAGTTCATCTACTCTCATGTTGCAAATGTCTTGGGCCTCCTCTATTGCAGTGACTTTCATGTCAAATCTCTTAGGCAAGGATCTGAGGATCTTTCTCACCAGCTTTTCATCTGTCATTCTCTCTCCCAAGGCAGTGCAAGCATTGGCAATTTCAAGAATGTTCATGTGGAAGTCATGAATACATTCTTCCTCCTTCATCTTCAGATTTTCGAATTTTGTAGCCAAGAGTTGCAATCTGGACATCTTCACTTTGGAGGTTCCTTCATGAGTGGTTTTCAGGATCTCCCATGCATCTTTGGCCACTGTGCAAGTGTTGATCAGTCTGAAGATATTCTTGTCAACTCCATTGAATAGAGCATTCAAAGCTTTGGAGTTTCCAAGTGCCAATTCGTCTTCTTCTTTAGTCCAGTCTTCTTCTGGCTTCAATTCATTAGAGGGCTTTCCTTCTGTGTCCAGCATCTTGGGATGTTCCCAGCCTTTGATGACAGCTTTCCAGGTTCTGCTATCCAGTGATTTGAGGAAGGCCACCATTCTTGCTTTCCAGTATTCATAGTTGGTTCCATCAAGAATTGGTGGTCTGTTCACTGGTCCTCCTTCTTTCTCCATGTTCATCAGAATTTATCTCCCTAGGTCTCACTCAGTGATTTCGAGTGCCTGCTCTGATACCAATTGAAATTCTGATACTGGGGACAGATGTCGTACAGGATGTCACGACATCACGCTTCAGAACATGCAGATTGTGTTTGACTGTATGAACAGATTAAACAAGTAAATAACACAAGAGAATTGTTAACCCAGTTCGGTGCAACCTCACCTACATCTGGGGGCTACCAAGCCAGGGAGGAAATCCACTAAAATAGTGTTAGTTCAAGGTCTAACAGCCACTGTTTACAACCTTCTCACCTAACCACTACCCGTGCGATCTCTACCTAAGAGCCACTCTTAGATATGAGAAACCCCGCTCACTCCCTCTCAAACACTCTCCCGTGTTTACAATTAAATCAAAGACACACCAGAGATTGCTCTCTGAACAATAGAGATCAACTCCACACACTAGAGATCAACTCTACACAAAAGGGATCAACCCTACACACTAAGGTCCAACACTTGATGTTAGGGTACCATCAAGGTGGCTCACAAAACACTCAAGTCCCAAAACTCACAAAATAACTTTTCAATCCCGGACTTGGTACAGAACTCGTGCAGCCTTCATGTTTATATAGCAGTCTGCGTTTCTGGGCTGCAACTTCTTGTGCTGGAGGAGATCTATCATTCTTCCTGAAAATCTGCACTTAAAGATCTAAAAGATACAGTTTGATCTTTTAGTTTTTATCTTTAATCTTTAATCCCTGAACGAACTCTTCTACTTTGAAATTCGAACTTTAACTATCTTTTAATTCGTTCCAAGAGATAGATCTTCTAATATTTTGCTAACTGCACAATAATCTGTTAAAGAGATAACAGATTTATGTGTCCAGTATTTTCGGGCCGGATGTCAGGACATCGTGTCCGACATCGTGGATCCTTCCATTCTTCATTTGACTTTTATCTTGCCTTCCAGTATTTTCGGGCAGGATGTCCTGGACATTGTATCCGACATCGTGGATCCTGCAGCTTCAATGCTTTTAGCAATTCCAGTATTTTCGAGCAGGATGTCTTGGACATTGTATCCGACATCGTGAATCCTGCAGCTTCAATTCTTCATTTGACATTTCATCTTGCCTTGTGCATTGTGCAACCCAATCTTATTCTTTGACATAACGTTGGACATCATGTGCAGCAACTCCAGCTTTCCTTCATTGTCTAAGTGCTTATGTTTTAACAAAATCTTAGCCAATCTTTTAAACACTCAGTAGAGCTAAGCACTAACAGTTGGGTCATCATAGGTCAATTACGTGACCGATCCAATAATAAAATTGGTCCGATTAGGCCATGATCTGACTGATTGGACCGAATCGGGTTTCACAACTATGGAGGAGAAATTTAAACTGCCCTTCAGTCCCTCTACCCCCCCCCCCCCTTCTTCCACACACAATTTTATTATGTGTTATGTGTTTTTTTTTGTCTGAACATTAGTTGGATTTTATAGTTTTCACATGTAAATAAATCTAATGGGACAAATTTGACATAAGAATCAATAATAATTTCAAAATTAAAAATAGTTAGTGTTTCGAAAAAGCTAAATGTGACATAAAAGATATTACTTATTAAGGGATCTTTTAGAACATTTAATAAATAAGGAATCAAATTCTAACTTAAAAGGAATCAATAAAGTTAAGTAACTTAAAATAATATTAGTTGACAATTAAATTAACTTTTCTAGCTTCTGTATATGGGGTAAGTGTAACTATTAGTTTTTCCCATTTTGATACACGTGTGGCATAATTTTATTTAAACATAAAAAATATAATTTCAATGTATTAAAAATGTATTGAGAAACAAAGTTTTTATCAGTTTATAATTTATTAAAAACAGTTTATTGTAAATAGTTTTTCTGAAGATATTATGTGTGTTTTTAACATTTTAATTGCCAATTTTTCATGAAGTTATGATAAAGCAATATCAAATATTTTTTCATTGAAGTAATTTATTAAATAATTTTTTTAAAGACTGGAGTGTGTTGAGAGAAAGAGGAGATAAAAAAGAAAATATTTTGGGTGAATGAGAAAATCAGAGGAATGAGAGAGTCTCTCCGGCATGGTAGTTGAAAGGGAGGGTAGGAGAAAGAAAATTGGGTTTTCTCACTAAAACCGCATGGCACAAGCATTAAACCCCTCTAAAATCCTTTTCCTTTTCCTTTTAAAAACTAGTCTAACACACTCACACTTCTCAACCCTCTTTCAAGTGATTAAAGGCCCATAACAACTTTGCCCATAACACACAAACAACACAACACAGAGTATTATACTTTTAAAAACAAAAGTTAAAATTAAATTTCTCTTGCAATTTATTTAATTCACTTAATCACATATTAAGAAAATTACAGTTTTATAATTCACATAGAAAATATTGTATGTATTAATATATTCTTCTTTGATCATCATAAGATTTATAAATATAAAAAAAAATATTCATCCTTTAAAACTTTCATAATAATGGAAGACAATTTAGGTATAACGACTTTGAATTATAATTATATTAGCATCCTCATTTACCAATAATTAAGATGGAGAAAATAAAGAAGAAGAGACAGATAAAATATTATATGTGCCAAATTTTTATAAATAAAACTTAGATATAATTTTTTTAGTTATTTTTTGTGTAATTTGTCAATCAAAATTAGAATTTCGTCCTGATAATTTGTACTAACATTTAATATAAGCCTTTGTTACGTGAAATTGAGGTGAAATTCTGATTTTAATTAAAGAGTAACACTAAAAGCATATAAGCAAATGCATGCAAGTTTTGTTTAATTTCTATTAAGGAAAAATATGAAAGAAGAAAGTTTTTTCTTTTGTGATCCTACATATAAAAAGCAAATGCATGATCTTATTACAATTTTTTGCAAAATTATCAACTTCCTCATTCGAACGAAAATTCTCAAAATCCTCCTTCATTTTTTTCCCTACTTGCCACCACCACCATCAATGTTATGCAAAATAATCAATTCCCTTCCATAAAAAATTCTCAAAATCCTCCTCCATTTTTTCCTAACTTGGCACCACCACCACCAAGGATTTTATGCAAAATAATCAAACTCCTTCCAGTGAAAATTCTCAAACTTTTCCTTCAATGCCACAAAACAATTCTTCCATGTTTCATAAGCCTCCCAATAGTTCTAGTGGTCCACAAACTCCTTCTAATGATGATGTTGAAATGCAATTTCCATAATTTTCTACTCAAATTAGGCTAGAAAACATCACACTAATGGAACAAGGAGTGCATTCTAAAAAAAAAAGTCGCGAGTTTTCTTTTCTATTGAAAAGGATACACATCTTGTTGGTTCGTGGCTTACTGTCTCAAAGGATCCAATTGTTGGTGATAGTCAAGCAAGAGACATTTTCTGGATGAGAGTAATAGCAAATTACAACAAATTTCAGGGGAACTACACGAAAGAGCAATGAATCAACTGAAATCACGATGATAAAAAATTAATCTGGGTGTGGGTCATTACATGCAAGCGGTATCATTGAAGAAAAGTGGTTGCACAGATAACAGTATCATGCTTCATGCATATGCCACTTGGAAGGAAGCAATTTTGCTTTGAAGTATGCTTGGCGAATTCTGAAAGATCAACCAAAAATGGTTAGACCAGTTTACTAAAAATGGCTAAAAAAAGGACAAAGATTTCTGCATCTGGGGCATATTCATCATCATCTAATCTAGAAACATTGGTAGAAGATTCTGAAGTTGACACACCATCTCGAACTGTCCATCCAATGGGTCAAAAGGCAGCCAAAAGGAAGAGCAAGGGGAAAAAAGTAGAAACATTTTCCAATCATGTGGACTTGAATAGTGCGAAGGAAGCAATGAGGGAAAGAAATGTTCTCAACGCTATACTAGCAGTCTTAAGGGAGAAAGAATTGGAAAAAGAGTACTACGACATTCTAACGAAGGACACATCTACAATGTCCAAAAGTCAACTCCCAAACCATCCTTTTGTAAATTAGTTAGGAGTAAACTAGGTATGTAGTATTAATTTGTCGTAACCATCTTTTAATTTGTATTTCTAGGAATCGTGTTTGATTTGTCTTTTTTTTTTAATTTGTGAAACTTAACTGTTATAAACCTAGTCGTTATAAAACTAGCCATTATATAATTTGCTATTTAATTATTCAATTCTCATTCATTCTTGTATGTCTTCTTCAAACAATATTTTTCTTTCACTAGTTTATGCAATCAATCATTCATACAATGGATCCAAATAATGATTTCGACAGAGTTTGGAAACAAATTATTTATGAAACACTTGACAACGATAATGATGAACAAATCATAAGCTACTTACATGCAATGCAACAACAAGGAGGCAACAACAATCAACGTACAAGGCCTAGAAGAGTGATTAATTGCAATCGTGAAGATGGACATCTACGATTGATGAATGACTACTTCTTAGAAAATTTGATATACACAGACACTCAATTTCGACGTTGGTTCCAAATGCAATGACAATTGTTCATTCGAATTGTCAACGCTCTTAGTAATCATATTGAGT
Source organism: Glycine max (assembly GCF_000004515.6). Lineage (NCBI taxonomy): Eukaryota > Viridiplantae > Streptophyta > Magnoliopsida > Fabales > Fabaceae > Glycine > Glycine max. The sequence goes on from NC_038254.2 coordinate 15,793,234, forward strand.
ATTTTCAAATGAGACCTAATGTTGTTGGTAGAATAGGTCTCTCGCCATTGCAAAAGTGCATTGCAGCTATTCGTATACTGCATACAGATCACTTGTTGATTGTGTAGATGAGTACATTAGAATTGGCGAATGCACTGCAACTCCATGCTTACAAAAATTTGGACAACATGTGTCAATGAGATATTTGGACAAGAGTACTTGAGAAGGCCCAACAACAATGACATCAATCACCAACTACAAATTGGAGATGCATGGGGGTTTCTAGGTATGTTAGGTTCTATTGATTGCATGCATTTGGAGTGGAAAAATTGTCTAGTTGCATGGCAGGACCAATATCGTAGAAATGATCATCTCAAACCCACAATAGTACATGAAGTCATTGCTTCACAAGACTTATGAATTTGGCATGCATATTTTAGAGTTGCAAGTTCAAACAATGACATCAATGCTTAAACCAATTGCTTGTGTTTGATGATGTTTTGCAAGGTTGAGCTCCTCCAATACAATTTACAATTAATGAAGTTCCATATAATATGGGGTACTATCTTGCAAATGGTATTTATCCTGATTGGATCATATTTGTGAAGACCATTCTAATGCCACGAGGTCCCAGAAGAAAATTATTTGCAAAATGTCGAAAAGCAGCGAGAAATGATGTGGAACGAGCATTTGGTGTGCTCAAATCTCGATTCCCAATTATATATGGTCCATCGCGTGCCTGGAACATGGATACAATGAAGGATATAATGTTGGCGTGCATTATATTGCATAATATGGTTGTTGAAGATGAATGACATACATTCAGTAGTAATGTCGATGTTGATTATGATCACGAAGACAATGACATTTCAAATGTTGAAGTATCTCATGGTCCTTCTCCTAACTTTGCTACATACTTGCAAACAAGATGCATTATGCATATAAGAGGAATTCATCGACAACCTCAAGCAGATTTGGTAAAGCATATTTGGGAACATTACAATCACAACAATAATAAAATTTAATTTTTTTTCTTTGGCATTAATGTGTTGCATTTTTTTATTATCAAATTTATGTATTTTTCATTTGTTTAACATTTAGTCATAAATAATAATTAAATTTATGCTCATTTTCCTATTTATTAATATTTATAAATTTTTTCCTTACATGTTTTATTAATTAAATTTAATTACTTAATTAATTATATTTAATTTAATAAAAAATTAAATAAAATATTTAAAAGTGGAGTCCATGTGGGACCTACTAAAAGTTATTCAAGATTCCAAAATGAGATCTACCCGTAAAGGAAAAAATTGGAGAGATCTTGATAGATCTTTAATCTTACATGACACTATAGGATCCACCAAAAAGTGATCTAAGATCCCAATTTGGGATCTCCTACTAAAGATGCTCTTAAAGGAAGAGATCTCTACATGAGGAAAAGACGTGCATTAAATGCACCCAACAACCTTTTTTTTATTAGATGAAGATCAAAGCAAGATCTACCCGTTATGAGGCAATCAGTATCTGAAGTAGAAGGCCTATATAAACCAGAAGTTTTTGAAGAATGAAGTAGTTTATCTTCTGCGCATAATTTCTCTTGCTTTTCTTCTTCAAACAAGACTTTCTGAATATATTCTTATAAGAATAGAAAAGCTCTCAAAACACCTTGAACATCCTAAGAGAAAAAAGACCAAGTGTGTAGACTATTTAAGCGTCTATAAGACGATTGAGTGTTAGTCTTTGGGCCATCATTCATCACGATCTTATCTGATTTGTTTAGAGCTAGTAGTTGCTTGGTAGAAGAAAAAATATTGGGTGTTGTTCAAACTTGGGGGTAGAGTTTGATTTGTAAGAGTCAGCAGTGGTCGCTATATAATACTTATAACTCTTGAAAAATTAGCGAAACTTAATGATTTACCAAGAACGGGATGTAGTCTTAGTGGTTGAGGAGAATCAATGTAAATCTCAATGTCTATTTATTTTTGTTTCTTTTTTGTTTGTTAATTGATGTTGAGACTCAATTGTGTTTTAACAATTATAAGATAAGCTACGTCTTTGAAAATTTGTTTTTTCTCATCATTTGAAGTGTCCTTGTGATAAAGAGTGACTTCTTTCTAACAAAGTTATCTATACAGACGAAAAATCCTATTGTTTCAAAAAGATTTAAACAATTACATTAAATCACAATTCAACCCCTCTCCTTCTTGTGATATTTGTCTTTACAATCAATTATTTTCCCTATATTTTTAAGGCTTAAATATGTTTTTGATCCCTAATAGATACTTAATTTTTTCTTTTTTTCTCTAATAAATTTTTGTTGTATTGGGTCTCTAATAAAATAACAATTTTATTTTCAGTCTTTGATATTTTGTTTTAGTCCTTGATAGATTAACGATTTTTTTGTTTTCCTGATAAATTAACGAATTTTGTTTTAGTCCTGACTAATATATTAGGGACTAAATTTTTTTTTTATCAGGGAGTAAACACAAAATTGTTAATTTATCATGAACTAAAAAAAGTGTTATGGACTAAAAAAGTTTTTTATTTTATTTTATTAGAGATTTAACACAAAATAAATAATTATTTAGAAGAATTTTTTTTATTATGGATGAAAAATATATTTAATTCTTTTTAAATTTTTCTTTTGAATTATAATACTCACTCTTTCAATTTTTTTTTTAATTTCATTATGGATGATGTCTCTCATTTCCTCTTTTTCTTGATCATTTTTTGTTTTATGTTATTCAGAAACGAATGGGAGGGGAGGGGAGCTGGCAATGGCCTTGGCCCCCCTTTCTGTGAGTTCCCTCAAAACCCTTTATATTTCATGTATTTTTAAAATAGGATGAATCAGTCAAGATATTGGTTCAATTGTAATTAAAAAAACAACACCAATAATATATATATATATATATATATATATATATATATATATATATATATATATATATATATATATATATATTAATGTTACTATTAAATAAATATAATATCATAACTTTATAACACTAAAAACTAAAATAAAACATTATTATATAGGGTTTTAAAATTTAAAGCTCCAATAAAAATCCAAATAAACATATCGTAACACTTAAGTTTGAGATTTTAATAAAATACTATTATATCCATTAATAATAAAAAATTTACTTTTAGAATAAAAAAGAAAATTAAAAATTAATATAATATAAAATTATAAGAAATTAAGATATAAAAATTTGAAAATTAATATAAATTAAAAATTATATGTTTTATAAGAAAAGAATTAATAGTCATTGATAAAACAATTTATAACTATTTGTAATTACTTTTTATTTAATATGTGTTTTTATTTTTCTTTGAATATTTTATATTAAAATTGAAAGAAAAAAATAAAAATAATTATTTTGTGAAAAAGAACCTGTGTTCTAGTTGAAAGAAACGAGCCCCACAAGACTGCCGACCTGAATTAGTGACACCGAAGTGGGAACAAAGTATAACCATAATATATAAAACGCTTAATGTGATTTTTGTCCGTTTCACAATTTTTTTTAATATATTAAGTTTTTAAAAGTTTCATATGATCCTTTATGTTATTCAAATATATTGTTTTGATCATTTTTTTCAATTTTTCGTTAAAAACATTAACTTTTAAATTTTATAAAAAGACTAAAACGATATATTTCAAAAACATAAAAGACAAAACTTAAACATAATACCAAATCGAAACATAATAAACCACAAGTTATATCAAGTCTTTTAAAATAATTAATTAAATATAGTAATGACTAAAAATTATCACTATCTTTATTTTATTTTAAAAATATAAACAAATAAAAAATCATCACTTCCTCCAACCTCTTATAGACTTGAAAAGGTAAAAGTTGTAACACTACAAAAATACAATGAAAACACATAATATGGTTGAAATTACAAACAATTCGTGGCTATAGATTCATCTTTTCTTCATTTGTTTAGTGATTTTTAATTTTTTAAATAAAAAAAATATCGACGATTTTTAGTTGTCACTATGTTAAATAAATTATTTTAAAATTTAAACATTGACAGACACTAACATATCTAACAAAAAATTAAAAAAGAAAAGACTAAAATGATACATTTCAAAAACATAAAATGATAAGAATGAAACTTTTAAAATTTAATGTATCAAAGTGAAACGACTGGGAAACATAATTGATCAAATGTGACATTAAGTTATTTTAAAATTAACAGAATACTAATATTTCTAATGGAAATTGAAAAAAAATGGCTTAAATAATATATTTTAAAAACATAAACGACTAGAATAAAACTTTTAAAACTTAATGTACCAAAATAAAATAACATAAAAACATAATGGACAAAAGTATATAAAACCACAATGGCATTGGTTAGGCACAACATGGTCAACACTCAACAGCTCCAACGTGAACTCGCTTTCTTCAACCTCAGTTTCCAACTGGTATGCCAATCTCATAGCTTATTAACCTTCATTACAAATTCTTTTTTCCTATCTCTTCACCTTCTTTTTAAGGAATGGTTTCTGGATTCTAAAAATTGGGTTTTGTATCTGTTTGAAAGTATTGGACCTTTTTTACTTTTATGGGTGTTCTTTATTAAAAGAAAACAAATCTCTTTAGGGTCTTTTTTTTTTTTTTTTTTGTTAAGGGGTGGAAATTGAATGTAAAGGGTTTACTTTTAGGGCATAAAAAATGATGCTTTGGTGGAATGGTTGAAAACTGATATAAGCATTGTCCTAGAATTTAAGAAGGAACTTGCAACATTATTTCCCCTTTTTATTATTTTACTATTTTGATCGATCTATTTCTTTTTAATGGTTAGAGAAATGGGAATTAGCCTCTGGAAATCTAATGTTGGAATTTTAACAAGGAATTCTTTGGTCTTAGGATATCAATATTCTCAAATTTAACCATGCCAAACTAGCCACTACGGTGAACATCATGTTTGAAAAGGTGTAGTGCAAGCATAAAAAGTAGGTGGGAGAATTGAAATGAAATAGTGGTTGCCATGGTGTGTATTATGGAGAATTGGGGGGGCTGGGTGGCTATGACAAGTGGTTGGGTTGGTAATCTTAAGGCAGTAGTGATATTGGTGATTGTGATGGTGTGGAGGTTGAAGTGGAGAAGTTGTGTGCTTGATAAATTTGATATGGTAAAGGTGTTGAATATGGTGAGTTGTCAAGGGAGCTAGTGTGAGGCTGGGAAGGTGGTTACTGATTGTTGTGGCAAATTGCAAGAAGCTGGCATTTATGTGCTAGATGCAATGCAATGGTGATGTACTTGATTAGTAATGGTGGTCAGGGTAATGACTGCAAGCTAGGTTGTGAAAATCTAAATTTTACCTAAGATCAAAAGGGAGTTAAAAAATTGTAACTTGAGAATGGTAACTCGAATCATAAGGTGCTACATTCCTACTAAAATATTAATATATAAAGGTATAATAGTTATGCATAAAAAATTACATTGATAATAAGAAAATAATCAATAAATCGCAACATGTTTTTTATAAAATTAAATCAAAACATTAAATAACCTCATATCATGATTCTTAAACTATAAACTTTATTTGCTTAAGAAATAATATAGAGAAAAAGAGGTTTCTTTTTAAACCCAACAAAAGAGAGGTTATGGCAACAACCAATATAACCTACGAGTATTAAGAACGGTCCATGTAAGTGCATTGGTTATTTGTTTGGTAAATACTACCAAGTCCTTAAACTAGAAACTAGGGACATATGATAATTCTAGGGGAACAAAAAGCTGGCAAAGCTTCATCTTCACGTGCAAAAGTTTGATTTTGTTTTTCCATAGATGAGTGTCGATGTTTTGGCACCCAACAATCACCTAAAGCAGGCCACGTAAAAAGATATTTGGAAGTAGCTCATAATTTGCAACCGAAAGGCCCACGCTTACACGAGTAAACTATCAATTTTACGGCGATTCAATATCTTGATGATCCTGTGCACGAGGCAGCACGCTGACGAGGCTGCAAATCGTAACATCGAACGATACCACGAGTTGTAGCGCGATTCTAATAACAGTGGCTCTGCAAGAAAGTAATGCAGTGCAGATAGTGAAATGACGATGCTGTTTTTTGATAAATTATTTCTGCCGGTGGCAATGCTGGCGGAATGTTGGATATTTGGCTGAAAGATTTGTTAGCAGAGAGAAACAATTTGATTTTCAATCCTTACATTGGCAAAAATAAACTATTTCCACCTTACATTTTATCTCATACCTTTGTCTTTCTTCATTCTCATCAATGAGAATAACTGCTTGAATAATTTTTGTTCATTTATCACAGATATGTAGGCTTATGTTTTATGACAATTTCCAGAGTTCTTTGATTAAATACGCATGATTGATTAATGCATTATTGATAATTTACTAATCTTTTTTCTTTACATTACTAAAAAATGATTTTTTATAACCTACTTTTGATAATGATTCTTAAAAACCGTCTTAATATAAAAAAGAGGATGATAATTTTGTAAATATAAGATTTTTTAATCAAGAGGGTTTTACAAAAATTATCTTTGAATGATGTGTTTGACGATGGTTAATTAAAAAACCGTGGTATAAGACACAACCCTCGTGCCCTTAGTCACTCATAGTACGTCGTCGCGAGCATTGTTTCGCATAAGCAAAATTGTGGTTGGAGCCCTCAACGTGTTGTCCCTTCTGTTGGGCATCGGCTCCGCGGGGGAGCCCGCGTACATCCACGTCCATGGTGACTCCAATTGCCAGAAGGTGCTGCTGCAGGTTCCACTCCTCGTGGGTGGAATCTTCGTGGTGCTGGTCTCGGCCCTAGGAATCGCGGGGTCACTGTGCTGCGTGAACGGGGCGCTCTATGTGTACCTGTTGGTGATGTTCATGGTGATCGTGGGGCTGGCATTCTTCACCGTGTTCGAGCTCTTCGTCACCAACAGGAAGATGGGCCAGCAGGTTTCCAACAAGGGCTACGGCGAGTACAAGGTCACCAACTTCTCTCATTGGCTACAGCATATGGTTAACAACAAGAACTGAGACGAGGTCAAGAGTTGCTTGATGGACGCCCACGCCTGCCAGAACCTCGCCCTCAACGGTGGCCGCAACAACTGTACAAATATCATGCATTTGTTCTTACATTTCATGCCTGAACTCATCAGCTTAACTTTAATTGCAACCTGCACTCTATAAAAGTTTGTTCTTAATTGTACAATTGCATTTGTTTTATTAGGTTGGATGCAATTGTGTTTGCAAATGCTTTTGAGAATTTGAAACTTGTTCCTGATATTTTCTTAGTTGCATGAAGAATATTTAATGCCCCCCAATGAGATATATGCTACTAGATTGCGCTTATAATTAGAGGCCTAAGTTGCATTTCTTGGATGATTGACTTTGTAGAGTGGTGGTGTTTTATTGTTAAAGATGTAATATAAACCAATCACGTGTCTTCATCTAAAATCTTAAGCTTTTGGAATAGTTGGTCTATCACATGGTATCGGAGCCTCTAAGACCAAGTAGTATAGAGTTTGATCCATCTTCCTCCGATTCTTCTAATAAAGTTGGATTTTAGCACTAGGTGGGTTGGTCGTAATCGTCCATGCTCAGAGGAGATGTGATAATGATGTAATATAAAACTATGGACGTGTTTTCACCTTACAACTTTAGCTTTTGAGATTGTTGGTTTTGTTACAGAATTTGTTAACTATTAGGATAACAAAAATATGCAGGTGGTTGGTTATTATTTAAGGCTTCAAATATCATATATAACTAGGGCTTTTATTTGAGATTTTATCTTAATTTAAAGTTAGTCAGTTTATTTTATCTTTGGACTTGGTTAGTTTATACTTTTATTATGTTTGAGCTTTCTTGGCTGATATATAATCCTTTTGTTGTAAACCTTGAGTAGCTTTGATTATTGAATAATATTGAATTTCCCTATTGAGACAATATTAGGAAGATGCTCTAGCTAGAGCGCAAGCTGCAAAAGCTGTGCAAATGAGGTAAGTTTTTACTTGAGTAGCTAGAGTGCAAGATGTTTATGTATTTCCTATGTTATTGAATGATAATGATTGCTTGAACTTACCAACCCAAACCAATTTATGGACTCCAAAATTACTATATGTTTATGTATTTCAAATGTAGACATAAAAACTATTTACATGATTGTCTGCAGATGCATAGCTGTAAGGACCACATTATCAGATGAGGCTCTAGAACTAGCTGGCCCGACACTTATCCGAGATAACATAGGAAGTGTTTTGCTTAATGATATTCTCAGTGGTGGCTCTGTTGTATATAGTATGTAGTCTTGGTATTTTATTGTAAATCTATCTTTTCCTTTAAATTTTCTGTTGCCTATGATGTAGGTTGGTAAAGCCACATTTGTTCCATATTTTTAAGAGCTCTGAGCTCCGAGTACTTCGTGTATTGCAAATCCTTCTCACATATTGCGAAATGCACACTTTATTACTTGGTTAATTACTGTATTTTGTAAAGTTGTTTCTTTTATTAGAGTCTACTTTTTAGTTAAGATAGTTATTTTTCTGACAATTATTCTTGGGTAGTGCTCAAGAGTGTAGATATTATATTGCACGAGGTCTTATATAGACTGCCATTGCAGATATATAAGAGGATGCGGGGCTCTGAAACACTACATAATTTTGCAGAGTCTTCATCTACAGTGCATGCTGGAGGGTAAGACAGTTTTATGTTGAAATTTTTTTGTTCTCATTCTCTCTATTGAACTAGAATTGGATCTTAATAGATATTTTTCCTATTCAAAAAGGAAATAATATGAAAAAGTAATAAGTCTAAGGTTCATTGACTGTAAAAGTTGAAACAAGTTGCTACTATAAGGTAGTGTTTTGTAATGTAGATCTGTTTGCATTTATTCACAATGTGTAATTTTATACCATGAAATTATCCTGTATGATGAATAATAGCTTTCCCATATATGTAACTTTATACCATGGAATTATTTATTGGTCTGGTATTTTTGCTCGTGCAACAAGCAGAGCTTCTTATTGATTTGCTATTATATATGAGGGTGCAAAAATAATTTATGGGCAGGTTGCAGGGTTCTCGACATGATATACTGAGATTTGGAAGTCTGGGAATTGCTGTCTCTTGCCTTTTCTTCACCATAAGCAACTAGAAGGTACAATGATGTTTCACAAAATTTACTGTAAAGTATATACTATACATTTTTGGTTGAATCTTAGCTCTTCAAATTTTAATCTTTTTGACAAAAAATTGATTTGCAAGTCAATCATGTGTAACTAGTTGATTGCTATACAACAGGCAATGCAATATGCTTCCCCTAAAGCAGTTTGGAATCAGTTATGTAGACTTTCACCATTTTATGTATTTTCCCATCTCCTATCTCACATCCTTTTTTGGTGCTATCTATAATATGAATACAAAGGACTACTGAATTTAAAATTGCATGTTAGATAAGGATAAACAATCTCATTTCTACTCTAGGTGCCAAATTCAAACTTTGGACCATAAAGTGACTGAAACTTTGTAGTCATGTCAAAGAAACAGCCAGCCTGAAAACTTAAGCTGCTGTATAGGACAGATGAAACCTTTTATCTCATGATTAGTGCTTAAGTTAAATATATGGTTAAGTATGCTGGTGGTGTTGCCTCTAGCTTTTTTTCTTCATTTTTTTTAGTTATACTAAAAGGTAAAGTAAAAGCCATAGAATTATTGTTTTTTTGTTCTCATATAACTCAAGAGATGATAGGATCCAACAATTTGTGAACTACTTATCTGATCTGGAAAGTAAGTAATCAATGATTTGATGAATTTATTTTTTTAACCATTTTCTGACTGTTTTAACCCTATGCTTATTTTATTAATAGATACTTTTCTCAATATTATCCAAAATATAACTTGAAGAGAATAATTTCTATTGTCAGGTGTGTGTAGAATTGTAACTCGTATTACCTCCTCGTTGAAAAAAAAAAAAAACATAAATTGAAATTATAACTGGTAGCACGGGAAGTCGTGTACATGTCTATCGTTTTAACCAACAATTATATCTCCTTCACATTGGCTAAGACCTTGAGTTGTTCGTCAAGGTACTTGTCACAATGTTTACGATAACTCTCACTTTGAAATTATAAGTTTGACTTAGTGGTAAACGAAGACGGAAGAAAGCAGAGGTCATTAAGTTGTTTCGAATTTTTCACTATTATTTGTCCATAAAAAAAACTCATGCACATTATATTAAAGCTTTTCTTTTCTGATCTCTTTTTGTTTTTAATGTAATGTAATTGCAGACTAAGCCAGGTTTAAGTGTGCACACTGAGAATCCACAAGAAGTTGTAGAATCTCTTATTCCACTTATGGAGGAAGCAGAAGCTGTTGTTCCTTACGAATTGCACCACAGGATGCCAGTTAAACTTGGAGTGCGTATTCCTCAACTTAATACCATGAAAATTACTTTATTTAATTAGAATTTAATTGAAATAGTGTAAAATATTATTAGCATGCCATCACATATTGTCGTATAAACTAATTAGTTGACTTATATATAAAAATTTTGAAAATTAACTTATAATAATAGTATATCAAAATTAAACTCATTTAATTATTTGGGACGTTTTTCTGCACATAAAATTAATTAATTTTAATTATTTGTATGTCTGGGAGATCATTTGAGTACCCGAAAGTTATATTTGGGATTTTATTTAAAAAAAATCACACTTAATTAGAGAAAGTCTAGTTTTTTTAGAAGATAGAGAAAGCCTAGTTAAAAAAATGTTTAATATATTTGTGTAATTTTTTAAATGTAATTTTTATACTAAATTAATTTTACTATAAAGTTATGTTTGTTAACGTTCATCTAAATATTTTTTTATTTTAATTTTCTGTTTTTTAAAGTTTACACAGAAAAATGAAAACAAAAAACAAATAAAAATATAACTGGGAATATATATGTTAAGTTTTAGAAATATTTTATGTCTAATCTTTACACATTTTAAGACGATTTTTCATAAATAAAACAATTTTTTTAAAAAATTATAAAAATTTTTAAAATGATTTTTCATAAAATTATTTTAGTAAGACTACTTTTTAAGAATTTTTTTTTGAAAAAACTGTTTTGGAAATGCCAATTTTTTAAATATTTAAAAAATATATAAATTCTAAGACGGTTTCAAAAAAAAACCAACATAAAAATTAAGATTCAATGACAGTTTAAAAATTATTGTAAAAGATATTGACTTTCCACGACAATAGTTTCAAAGATGATTCTTAACCCGTCATGAAATATGCTCAGAAATTAACGTGAAAAACACTTTTTTTAATAGCGTTATTGTCTTTAGTTGGATAAATGTTGGAAAGTTAAAAATGTGTATGTTTCATCTCTATATTCTGTTTACTACTTAGTTTGTTAATCCTCACCTTTCTGACTTGATTTTACGATTTTTTTCCTCCTTTTGTTCACATTACGAGTAATTAGAAAACCAGAAAAATGAATTCTGGTGGATATACTATAGAAGTTATGGGTCTATCACCAAAAGCTACTGAGCAGGATGTGTATGATTTTTTTGCTTTCTCTGGTGCAATTAAGTATGTTGAAATTGTCAGGTAAGCACTTAATTCTAGGCTTTATTTTATTTTATTTCTGGGATATTGGGCAGACCAATTCTTGCTTTCTATTTTTATTATTTTTTATTTATTTTGAGGCTTCACTTGATTCTCTGTCTCATGCTGTTTTAAAGCCGAAGTAGAGTTTTAATATTTCATAATTCACAACTAGACTCAAATTTATGCACTCATTGATTTCAGTTCTTGAGGCCAGTAACTGAAATAGTCCTTTTCATCAACAAAGTCTGATGTCTCCAGTATTTTTTTTACATGTTTGGAAGCAGAACAAGCTATTAAATCAAATTGCCAAAGAAATTCCCATGTTTGCAAATGGTTATGTTTTCGCCTGACATGTCCTCTTTCAGACTCTACAAAGCAGTCAATTTGTTTTCACGTCCAATAACTCTTTTACCATATTAACTAACTCTAACTATATTTCAACTAACCAACTAACTAGGCTAAGAGTTGAAGCCGTTAGATCCGTGGATCAAAAGTATCATGTCTCAGTAAAGGCCAAGTCAGATGCATCCGCAACCGGAAAATCAGTAGCAGCAGCTGCCAATACTGTGATCAATATATTTGTCTATCTCTTTTAAATAGCCTTCGTTTGTTACCATAGTAATGCATTTGGTATTCATTGTGTATGTACATCATAACTTGTTTTCAGGAAAATACCATAGTGCATTAGTACAACACCATAACTTCGAGTACAATAATATTACCTCAATCAATGTGATTGCTATAAGGTTGTGCATAATCATTTGAAAAACTTATACACAAGTGGCTGATGCACTGTAGCAATATTCTATTATAAATTAAATTGACTTATATCTTCTCTGGTCATGCTAAAACTCAAACTTCTAATTGCGTGTAAAGCACCCTAACTTGCATTTCATAGCCGTGCCACTTTTAAGTTTTTATCCTCCTTTTTCATGCAACATTCTATGGATCTTGTCTGGTTTTTAATTTTTAAAACTTATCACGGAATTTTTTTGCTTCTCTAAGAGAATGCCTAATTAACACTTAAAGTTGCAACATCAAAGGCTAAATTTAGCTTTTCTTTTCATTCTTGTTACTGGGCCAGAATAACAGGAAGTTTCAACCAGGGAATTATCAATGCCAAAAATAAAACCCTCCTTATTATTCTATTTCGCTTGTAACAAAACTTAGGAGATCCAATTATGTTTGTGTAACATTTGCATCAGATATGATACGACTTGTCACACTTAAAATTATATATAATATTAAATCTTATTATGGATTGGTGCGTGAATGTTCAAGTATGTTGAAAATTTGTCTATTGAATCAATTATTTTTTTTAAAATAAATAAAGAATATATTTCAATTTCAAATATATTATAATTTTTATAATTAAAGTCTAAAAAATAAGTATTTTTATAAAATAATCTTTAAAAACAATGTCACATTAAAATAAACTATTTTTGGCTGCATTTGTAACAGACTTCGAAGATTTTGGTTCCAAACCCTTGAGTAAGACAGCCCATACAGCTGAGTCGGCAAGAATCCACCCACCGAGTCACCATGCATTTCAAACACGTCCTTCACAAAAGGTCCACGATGATCATCATTAATTTTATGAAAAATATTAATTATCGATAACTTCAAATGACCTAGGAGTGTGTGAATTAATTAGTATAAAATTAATTTAGTTTAATCAAGAGATATTAAATTCGAGTTCAGATAATATAGCTAAGGAGGATCTTGTAAACTATACTTAAAAAAATTAACTTAGCATGGACTTTATTCAATAATGAAAAACTATACAGAAGTAAGATCTGAAGTATACAGAAGCTAGCATGCATGTCCTTTGGTGGCATTATAGAAAATCACTTGCCATGGACAAAAGAAGCAAAGAAACACAATTCAGAAATCAAATTGTAACCCTCAAGAGCCTTAACCCCTCTCATGACTCTCGTCTTATAGAAAACTTCAATGGATGGAGAAATATAATAACTCTGCTTATAAATTATAATAACTTATCTATCCCTATGTGCTATAGAAATAAAAGATGATATGCTGCAAACAAACATTCTTTGGACCATTTGAACAGTTAGGGCCGGGTTGTTTAAAATTAAAAAAAAAAGTGTTTATGAAAAAAAAAAACATTTTTTATGTAAGTATTTTTTTAAAGCACATAGGATTTACTTCTTAAAAAAATAAAAAAAAAATACTTATTTTAAGTAAAAATAGTTTAAACCAATACATCAGAAAATTATATAACTATTTTTTTATTTAAAAAACATTTATTTTAAAAATAAGCTTAAACAAACTAATTCTAACAGCTACAAAACTAACGTCTTTTCTAAGAAGAGCCACTGGACATAAGAAAATGAAGCTAGTTTTGGTGCATCTTTGGTTGGACATAAAGAAAATAGAAACAAAAGAAAATATGGATAATGATATACTATATTTTTTTTAATTTGATTGAAGAGAAAGTTAAAAAAAGAAAAAGAAAAAGGTTGGCTTCTAGAAGTAAAAATTTAAATTTTCTTCCTTTGGCTATTTTTTTTATAGTAAAACTTCATAAACTATTTATTGATCGTATAAAATATGTTTTAAAATTCTGTTTGTATTGTTAACCTTTTCTTGTTTTTGATTATAAGAGAATATTTTTTTTAATCCTTGGGTCAAGAAAAAAAGAATCTTGATTAATTTGAGTTGGGTAAAAAATATAATAAAATTTAACTAAAAATCATTTTTCTAAAAAATTAAACTCAAATATTATCTAAATTATTTAACTTTAATTTCAGCATTTTAATCTCTTGAATTACTTAGCGGTAAACTTTATCTTTTGAGTTGTGATTCCGGTTTCCTACTTTTACTTTGTTTATTATATAGAAAGATAATAATGGCACTAGCCGCTACGTACTCTAAGGACTTTAAATCCACGTACCAAGACTAGGGACTTCGAATCCAAGCCATGCAACCTAGTCCTATGATTCCAAAAGTTCCAAATATTCAAATCTTACGATCCTAATTCAATTTAAAATCGCCTTCACTCCAACGAACACTTTGTTTGAAAACATTGAGAAATCAAAATCACACAAAATGTAAATTAAAAAGATAAAAAATTATAATGATTTTTTAAACATCAATCTATAAGCATCCAAATATAGTAAAAATTTCTTAATAAAAGTATTTGCTAATACATTAAAAGTACAAAGGTATAATCAATATTTTTTATGTAATAAAGTATAATAACTATTTTTTAAATAAATTCTTACCATTATCAGTTACTTAACATCATTATAAAATTGATGCTAACATTCTTATGGAAACTAAAAAAAAATAAAATTGAAGCCAATGAATTGACTTCTAATTAAATTTCTTTTACATTTTATTATATGGTGACACTTAGAATTAGTTACTGCAGTCTCCATCCTTATATACCTATGTATTAGACTATTTTTATTTGATTGATGGTTTCTTTTTATAAGATTCTCTTCTAAAATGTATTAATTATTTTATTCTATAATGTTTTTAATTAATTATAGTATTCTTTCTCTTAACATTAATTAATTTTTTGTGAGAAATAATTAAGTAAAAAGAAAAATAAAAAATAATTTTGAAAAAATATAAATAATTAATAAATTTAATATAATTAATTAAATTAATTATTTTTTCAAAGAATATGAATTAATGTAAAACATATTAGAGACGGAGGTAGTACTGCATAACATTCTCTCATTTATCAATATAGTTGGTTCATTCTTGTAGTCAATTTTTACCCTGAAGGAATTGTATTTCCTTCATCCATTCATGAGTTTTCCAAAAGAAGGGACCCACAGGCGGTCGAAGTCGCCACGTGGCACTGTAAGCAGGGGCGCGAGTACAATCCTTGACGCTGCTGCAACGTAGCAGATCTCCCCTGCATTGCTTGCAACCATGGTAGCCTAACCTCCCTTTCTTCTTCTTCACCAGCCCAATTTCTTTGACCTCCCGTCTATCTCTCTCTTGCTCTCTCTGTCCGATCCCATTCGGTTCCAACGAAAAGAAGAAACCCTAGACCTCGTCGTTTCTCACTTCTCTCTCATTTCGCACCTCGATCCGTGTGCGTGAATGTCCAGAGGCGCGTGGCGATGACGACGGGGAAGTCTGATTTGGTGTCGATCCGCGTTCCCTACAAGAACCTCCACGACGATTCCTCCGCCCCCGAACTCGAACTCGTCGACGTCCACCACCGCGGCAACCACCGCAACTCGCCGCCGCCGAATCACTCTCCCTCGCCGCCGAACAGCAACAACGCTCCGCTGCTTCATCTCGTTCTCAGTTGCACCGTCGCCGCCGGCGTCCAATTCGGCTGGGCCTTGCAGCTCTCTCTCTTAACGCCCTACATTCAGGTCCCTCTCCCTCTCCCTCTCCGACTGAATAATTTTGACTTTTTCGATATTACGGTTTCGTCGTTGACCAGATCCTTCTGTAATCGGAACCGGATACTCTACGGTTCGTAAAGGATGCAATTACATCCAATGGCGGATAGTTAATGTATTCATATTATAGCATTTTTTTAGTAATTAATTAATTATAATGGTTCAGATCGTATGCAGTTGATTTCTCAACTGTAGAGGATCTCAATCCTTTTGCAATCTCATTGTTGATTTGGATTCGATTTTAATTGTTGAATTTGCAATGTTGAAGGAGTGAGAGAGTGCTTGTGTGTGTGCAGTGTTTATATTCAACTTTCCGATTAACTGTGTGCTTAGTTATTGCGTTTTGGTGCAGACGTTGGGAATAGGACATGCGTTTTCTTCGTTTATTTGGCTCTGTGGCCCCATTACAGGTCTTGTGGTAGGTTTCACTCTTCCTTTAATCTTTGAATTTCATTTCATGCTTTTGCTCACAGTTCTTACTGCTGCTGCATTGGTTCATTTTAGTGCTCCATTGAACGTATTTGTCTATTGTCTGATCAATTGGCATGCATACCTAACTGTTGGTGAATTAATGCTTGTCATTCTTGCTGCTTCAGCCTTGTTCATTGTGATTTAGATCTGAATTGTTCTTTGCTAAAAGTTAGAAACTGATATTTGTATTGTGGAGTACTTTTTGTGGAATAGAGAATTATAAACAGTGTGATACGTACAAGTTTATGCTTTGCTCTTGTTGGTTTGGAACTAGAAAATCACGTATGTGTCTCAACTTTTCATTAGGTTCAACCATGCGTTGGTATTTGGAGTGATAAATGCACTTCAAGGTTTGGCAGAAGACGACCATTCATTCTGGCAGGATCTCTTATGATATGTCTGGCTGTAAGCATCGGTGACATTGATTGTTTACTCTGATTTTATTTTTTTATGCTACATTACACATATGCTAAGTCAAGTCTTGTAATTTAGGTGATATTAATCGGATTTTCTGCAGACATTGGATATGTATTAGGTGATACACACGAGCATTGCAGGTTTCTTTTCTCATCCTTTCGTTATTTCCTTACTCATTTTATTTCTGTCTTTTTAAAATTCACAGATATGATGACCTTAGTTAGACATTAATGAAATTCATGTCTGAAATTGTAGAACATTTAAAGGGACCCGAACAAGGGCTGCTCTTGTATTTATTCTTGGGTTCTGGATGCTGGACCTTGCTAACAACACAGTGCAGGTAAGCTTGTTAAAGTAATTGACATGTGCTTCTGTTATATTAACTTCATACTGATTCAGTTGTGCAGCTGAAAACTAAATTCCCCTTTATTTCTTCAATTTAATTTGTAGGGGCCAGCTCGAGCACTTTTGGCTGATCTGTCTGGTAAAGCTTGGCTGTCTCACTTGTTTTTCTTGTTCAAATTCTCAACAACCACAATCGGGATTATTGATTTTCATATTTAATTAAATACTTGTTTGGTAGTGAGGAGCCATCATGGTTTAATAAGTTTGCTTCTATTTAGGTCCTGATCAACGCAATGTTGCAAATGCTGTATTTTGCTCGTGGATGGCAGTTGGGAACATCCTAGGATATTCTTCAGGTGCTAGTGGAAAGTGGAACAAGTGAGACTTTGCTCATATCTTGTGCTTATTTCATATTTCTGCACATAGCTGTCTATGTAATGTCCATTCTGCGTGTGCTTTTTCCTCTAATTCTGTCACCAATATTTGAAACATGTTCTTGTTAAATCAATAATTGGAAATGAGACAACGGAGATAATTGATTTTCCACTTATGAAAGGATTATGCAAGAACATAGCCCTAGATAGGAATAATTTAAGGATGACAGAAGTGGTTTTGATAAATAGATTAATGTAAATCCAAAGTTTAGGAATTGGGTTATGTTTCGCTCTGCAGAAATATGCTGGCTTTGGATTTGTGTATGTGTTTTACTGTTGTTCTTTCTATATTTCCTGCTGTTTAATATTTCACCCTTTCTTACCTAAGCAGATGGTTTCCTTTCTTGACAACTAGAGCTTGCTGTGAAGCCTGTGGCAATCTTAAAGCGGCATTTCTTGTGGCGGTGGTAGGTTACTACTAAGTTCTGCCTGATTGGGCCTTCATATTTTACTTCTTAATATTCATTGTCAGACATCATAAGCATGACTGTTCTTTGAATGGCTATTTTTTTTCCTTATTACTGAAAAGTAAACACTCTCCAGTTTTTATAGTTGTTTTCTCTATTCATTTATTTTTATTAATTCTCTTGTGGAACAACATCATCTTTACCTGCATTATCTTATGAGTCAACATCATCTATACCTGCATTATCTTGTGGCTCAACATCTCTACCTGCCTTACTGTTCAATGAAAGCAAAGAAAAGCACCATAAAAAAAAAGGCAGTGCTGTTAAGGTCTGAGGTCGTCAGCTGGCAGATCTGCCAAGTTAAATCATATACTGTTAAACCTAATGATTTCAATGCATAATATGTTTAATAGCTGGAATCTCATCATACAATAATGGCAGGTGTTCCTGACATTATGCACACTAGTCACCCTATATTTTGCTGATGAGGTTCCACTTACTACTGCAAGTCAACATCATCACTTGTCAGATTCTTCTCCTTTACTGGATGAACAACAACAAAATGGTGTTGAATTTTCAAAATTAAAGCCTTCATCTGTTATGGATGAATCCAATAGTACGCAAACTGAGGATCACATTGAGAAAGATGCAGAGCTGAAACATGGGAATTTCAAAGCTGGGGAAGATCATGCTGAAAATGTAATGGATGGGCCTGGAGCAGTATTGGTAAACTTGTTGACAAGTTTAAGGCATTTGCCACCTGCTATGCATTCTGTCCTGGTTGTAATGGCTCTCACTTGGGTATGTACTAGTATTTATTTGCAAAGGTTTCTGTTGATATTTGTGTTTTCAAGTCGGTTGTGTTGTGAATGCTATTAGCCTAGTGTTGGTGCTTCCCATTTGAAATCCTTCTTATGTTCATTTCAATCCTGTCTACCTGCAGTTGTCATGGTTTCCCTTCTTTCTGTTTGATACGGATTGGATGGGCAGAGAAGTTTATCATGGTGATCCAAAAGGGGGCACTTCTGAAGTAGATCTTTATGATCAAGGAGTTAGAGAAGGTGCATTTGGTTTGCTATTGAATTCTGTAAGAACTCAAAATTGAGCATATTTATTTTCTCAAGAGATTTGTCACAAGCTTTAGTGATGATGATCTGGAACTTTTTTATTTTTCTTTTATTAAATTGACTTTCTGGATTTTTATCCTGCCCAATTATTGATCTGAGTCATCTGACATTGCTTTTATGGCTTGATAGGTTGTCCTTGGAATTAGCTCTTTCTTCATTGAACCAATGTGTAAATGGATGGGTGCAAAATTAGTATGGGCACTGAGCAATTTTATCGTCTTTGTTTGCATGGCTAGCACTGCTATCATTAGTCTTATTTCCATAAGAGATTATTCTGGAGGGATAGAACACGTAATTGGAGCAAATGAAGCAATCAAGATTGCTTCCTTGGTTGTGTTTGTTCTTCTTGGTTTTCCTCTTGCGGTAAGTACAAGGTGTTTCATTTCCACATTTAAACTTTTTTATTCAATCACCAGATTCCTTTTCCTTATTGATCTCTCAAGCAATCATCCTAGCTTTGATTAAATATCTGTGGAAGTTCATGACAAGATAAATTTCTCATGTTTGTGGCAGATTACCTATAGTGTTCCCTTCGCTGTTACAGCAGAGTTGACTGCTGATTCAGGAGGTGGCCAAGGTTGGTATTAGTTGTAGATGATGTCCTTAACATTTGGTCTTTTAAATTTCTGATTTCAAGGTGTTGCTTGGTTGTGCAGGATTGGCTATAGGAGTTCTTAATCTTGCAATTGTTATTCCTCAGGTATTTTTTTCTTCTTCTCAAGCATTACTCTGTCTGTTACTCCACCTTTCTTAGAGAGTGGACTGTTTTGAAGTTACAAAATTATATTGGATTTTTATTTTGTTTTATCATTGTTTCTCGTGTCTGTCCATATTACTGTTACCTATGTTGTGCAATTTGGTATTTTGATCTTTCCTATGCAATTAACACTTTCTCCCCTATCTTCTTCCATATTATTAACTTTGGATAAAATTCCAATGGACTTGATTATAAAACAGGATGCTTAAAATTTATTAGTGCGACTGAAAAACACATTGTATACTTCTAGGTGGATTTTTCCTTGTATTCTTCTAAACTTGTCTCCATTCATTTCGTTCTAGTTTGTAGTCTCATATTATTATTTGTTATATCTGGATGAAACTGTTGGCTTCATGGCTAATAAATGACTGATTATAACCCAGACTTTGTATTAGTTGTCCGTAATCAGTCTCACTCTCTAGTCTGTAGTGGAATAAGACATTCTACTCTTTTTTAAGTTTGAATTTCTTGTAAATGTTGTGAATTGCGTTTTGATGTATCGTTGGCATCTTTAGATGATTATATCCCTTGGTTCTGGTCCTTGGGATGCTCTCTTTGGCGGTGGCAATATTCCTGCATTTGTTTTGGCTTCTTTGTGCGCCCTTGCTGGTGGTGTCATTGCAACTCTCAAACTGCCTGATCTCTCTAGTAGTTCATTCCAGTCAACAGGATTTCATATTGGCTAGCCATTGGAAGATCTAACCTGATAATATTTTAACCTGTACATGGTCCTTTGAAATCGGGAGTACACCCAAAATATGGAGAGCCGGCACGGTGATTGCGTGTTGTGTTGCTTTTCAACCCTCAGAAGGCGCATGCCATATTCAAATTCATTCATTTTTCCCCCCACGTTGTGGGTGTCTGTATTTTATATAATGTAACTGACTGCACACAGTAGAAGAAAAAGCTTAGGTGCATATAGTAACACGGCTTTGTAATCTGCTATTCCCTCATGCGTTGTTTGGACGACAAGTGAAATATAGAGGGAACAAAAAATAAGAGATAGAGGGGATGGAAATGAAAAATAGAAAAATATGTTGTTTAGATGAATAGCAATAAAAGGTTTTTTTTTGGTTCATTTGGATGAATGAAAGAGTTGACAAATAAATAAGCTATGTAAAAATATTTATATATTAAAATTAATTTTAACTAAAAATTTGAACCTTTTACTTTAACATAAAATTATTTGTAATTTTATATTCTTTTTCTGCTCAATCAAAAATTTATTATTTTTTATTGTGTTTCTCCCTTTTCTATTTTTCCTTTCTGTTTCCACACATTCAAGCATGGTTAGTGATTACAATATGATGAGATCAATTTGAGAGTTAATAGTGTTTGGAATATAGCTCAGATTCTTTGATCAAAGAATTCTCGGTGGAGTGTCCAATTAGTTTTGGTTAGAATGTGTGACTGGACAAATGCTGTGGCAGATTTGTTGAAATTACAATACATTGGAATGTAGAGCAGTAGAGCACCATAACCTGGAAGTCCTTTGAATCTATCTTCAAGGGATGTTTGTTGGTGTCTGCTGTAATATAGAATTTGCCAACGGTTGTCTAGTACCTACTTTGGGAGGGAAGCATGGTGCGGTTAAAATATGTTGCTCCTTAATCGAAAGAGATGAAGTATACTATACTAGAGCTAGAAAATGAGAATGAAAGTGATAACGACAGGCCTGTGAACTTTGATTAAAAAAGCCCAATATGACAAGATAATTTTTTCTTTAGTATACAGGGTTTAATCCCTGCTACCCCTTTTCCTTGTTGTGACAAAATACAAGTATTACTCAAATACTGTCAACATGTACTTTTGTAAGGATTATTCATCTCCAAGACAAGTTACTTGTTGTATTAGGCATTAGAAATGAACATGGGTTGTTATGTCTTCTCGTTTGCCACCACCTACGCTTGGAATTCTGCGCACGTACGCAGATATGCGCACGTAATATATGTAAGGATCATGTAATAAAACAGTAATCACTTTTATAATCCAAGTTGGTGCACTAAAAGTTAAGTTTGCCTCATAGCAAAACAAACCTTGTCGGGCGTTGATGCAGGCTTGCCATGTGCTTGGGTGCAGCTAATCTATCTATTGTATATTGTTGGCAGGTCAATTCTGTCTTATTTTCCTTCTCTTCCTTTCCTTTTGCTGCTAAGAAAAGGTTAATCACCTTTTAGATAATAAAATGCCAGTAGCAGAAAGCAAAATAAAAGTGTTCCTTGTACATAGCCCAGTTGATTAAATCAGCCCCTATTCAGCTATGCACACACGAAAGGAAAGATACAATTTATTTCTATCTTTATAATTTCATTTCAGCTCCTTAAGTTGCTATTTTACATGATTGTGTATTCCAAACGTATATTAAAATTACACTCCATACCAATTGACTTTTTGATGATTAACTTATTTAATGGAAAATGATGCACGTGTACTATTACACTTATTGACACAGAGAAAAACAAATGTAGGTATGATAAGTGATATAAAAAAGAGAAATGAAAATAAACAATAAGTGTTAATAGAGTATTTGTGATGCTTCGATGTCCACATATAATAATTGTTATTTAATATATTCCAATGAAATTGTCACTTAACACCTTTTAATATTAATAAATATTTGACTTAATTATAATTTTAGTCTCTTAAGTATTGTAAGTGTGTGATTTTAGCTAGTACTGTATGCTTAATGCACCAATCTAAAAGTCCTAGATTCGCTTTCTATGCCCCTCATGCTTAGCATGTCCATCACATGCTTATCTGTAGGAGCTTCACACTTAGCACATTGAGAACACATTTAGTGTTATGCACCCTCAATCTAAAAAACCTCATGTTTAGTGCAGGTCACCAATTAGAAACCCAAATATCATGCACATTGAGAACACATCTAGTGTGCTTAGCTCAATTTACTAGATAGAAACCTAGAAATATATTTCGCTAAGCACACATTCATCATTCTTAGTGCAAGCCCTTAAACATGAACCAAAAAATTCATTGCGTTGAGCACATATTTAGCATGCTTAGCACCAATCAATTCTTAATCATTTATATAATCATGCAAAATCATCAAAACCATTAATCTCCAAACCTAGGGTTTAATGGGGAAAAACCAAGAAAAACAACAATCCGGGTCGAGGAGGAATAGGGGGAAGCACTCACCTCATGATCGTATAGAGTTGGGCTCTAGGGCAGTAGGTCTCTAATCTATGTTTTTCTCCTTTTCTTTTCCTCTTCCTTCTCCCCTTCCCCTTTCCTTCTTTTTTCTTTTCTTTTGTTCAAAACTTTCCTTCCCATCTCCTATTTATAAATGCATATGTGTGTGGGCTGGTAAGCCTTTGGTTCATCTCTGGTCTCAAAGTCCCACTTAGGTCCTATTACGTTATCCCTTTAACTTCCACTAAACAGGTAATTATTAATGCTTATGACTGTTTTAAACCATTAATAATATTCTTATATCTAATGTATAAAATTAGGAATGTTACGGTGTGGGCATGACTACATTGTTGTGGGTGAACCCCTGATGGCTATTTCACTTCCAATGTCATCCCCTCACTACTATGGACATGGCCACATCAATGTGGGCATGTGTTATCTTCGTCATGTAAAATTTTTCTAAGATACGAAACTTGTATGTAGTTTCAATGAACTCGTCTCGAGAGAAACAAAAGAATAATTCAAAAGTGATCAAAGTATGAAATAAAATTTGAGAAGTTGAATGGGTCATTTAAAGAGTTTATTTCGATAGAAACTAACAACTTCGATGACTTCATTAAGGCATGTGGAATTGGTGGAATTGGAAAGCGCTCAAAAGCAAGATGTTTTCGAAAATCCAAATATCAGTTGAAGGGTTACAAAGAAGTTACATGAAGACATCAAATAGTAATAAATCTATGTATTTAGAAATATTGTTATACACATAGAAATCATAACATTGATTGTTAGTGTTAGAAGTTTATAAATAAGACCTCTGACTGCCAATTTTCGATGGATTGAATCATATCACTTAACTCTTCAAACACCAACAACACCCTCACATCGAAATTGACTACCGGTTCACATAGTCATCGTGTATGTATTCATTCTCACATTTTATGAATTCACGTCTCTTTACTTTAGTGCATCTTTCTAAACTTTTTATTTTTTTCAATCTTCATTTCTTCTTGAAACTTTTACTTTTCCAATCTCTATTTATAGTTACTATTGAAATTACTATCAAAGTATAACAATTATCGAAATTAACTTTTTAATCGAAAACACTATCATAAAATTTGCTTACAAATTATCTTACAAACTGTTATACGATATAATTGTAATTATCTATGAATATCTTTATCAAAATTACTATTATTATATGTATTAAGTATTAGACAATTCTCTAATAAGTTAAAAACTATGAACTTGTTTGTTTGATTAACAAGAACTTACAATCAAGAATGAATTTTATGTCTCATCATTAAACATTTATTTGTTGATAGAATAATTTAGTGAAAATTACTCAGTTTGTTATAAAAATATATTCCTTTTGAGGAGTAAGTGCAATTTTCACAATTAACAACATGTAGAAGTTTTTTTTTTGTGTGTGTGAATTTTAAAATATTTTTTAATTAATCTTGAACCCATGGTTTGTTTTAGGTTTAAAAATACTTTCTTAAGAGAGATTAAGCATTTTGAACT
The DNA here is from genome assembly GCF_000004515.6 of Glycine max. Taxonomy (NCBI): domain Eukaryota; kingdom Viridiplantae; phylum Streptophyta; class Magnoliopsida; order Fabales; family Fabaceae; genus Glycine; species Glycine max. Next base: position 15,817,818 of record NC_038254.2, read on the forward strand.
TGATTTTCTTGAGATGGCTTAAGATTAAAGATTATCTCCCTTCTAATTCTTCCGATTTGTTGGTTTTTTCTTTCTTGAATTGCTTTTCGGTTCTATCATTATGATGTGTGAGTAAAACCTTATTTTTTATGGTAGGGATTAGTCCTTGGGAATCTATTTGGATTAATTGAATTTCTTTTTGTGTTTATTTATTTTTTTCTTTTATTGATCTTGATCTTGTTCATTTATTTTTGCAAAGTACTTGATCATCATTTTCAATAACTTAAAATGAGTAAGGATGAACTGAAAAGTGAACATATTTAAATAAAAAAAGTAGGTTTAATCCTATTAGGATTCAATGAATTAACACAAATTGTAAAAGGACTTACTTTAGCATAGCAATCACGAAAGTAGGGATAAATTCAATTAAACATGTCTTTATATCTTGGAAGAGAACATAGGTCATTGTTGGTTAAATAACCTTCAAGAAGAACCAAATAAAGAAATACTAAGAAAATTAAGAAAATGGAACTCATAGTGTGAACCTCAATCCTAGAAGTTTTCATAATCTTGATTTTATCTATTTAAATCTTTGTTTTATCTTAAGTCAAATTGTGTTATTCAATTTTATCTTGATCTTGAAATATGAATTTTCTTTTCAATCTTTATCTTTGTTCAATTTGAATTAAATTTTAATATCATAAATTCAAAATGCAATCCTTTTAGAAAAACCCTTTTAAGTCAAATTATGTTATTCAAGTTTATCTTGATCTTGAAATATGAATTTTCTTTTCAATCTTTATCTTTGTTCAATTTGAATTAAATTAAATTTTAATAATCACAAATTCAAAACACAATCCTTTTAGAAAAACTATAATTTATTATTCAATGACCTCATACACTTGTAGGATCGTATCATATTACATTATCATGGTGATGATGATGATAGTGACAATCTTGCAAGCATATCGTCACCATCACTCCCACCACCATGATCATTGTTGTTGCCACCATGACAAATGTGTGCCGCCAACACCATTATCGTTGTTGTCATTGTCGTCCCTGCCATCAATGGTAGTGATGGTGGTAGCAAGAACGACAATGACAACAACAATCTTGATGATGGTGACACACGATGATCATGGTGGTGACGACTGTGACATCCTCTACTTCGACATACATATAATTAATAAAAACATATAAAAATATGGAATTTTATTAAACCAATTTTATTCAAATCGCTTTAAAAAATACACGTGGGTAAAAGGGTTACATTCGCTTCATTGTTACCAAATACTACCTATTAAAAATATTTCTGGCTCAAAACAAGGTCGTCCAAGTTTACAATAGAACTCAAGTTAAGCAGCGGAATAAAATAAAATAAAATATATGTTTGGAACATCATGCAATTAAAAAGAAACTCATGTCCCAATGTCACATTCTATTAGAGCATTGTGTCCTAGTGTCCTCTAGCACGAGGTTCTTTATAGTTATCCACCTAGTTATCTGCTCTCACGAACACAAGGTTTAAGATCATCACAACACATAGGGAGTGAGTTATCATATTTCTAAATAAAATACAGATAAACAAAGACATAAGCAAAATACATTATAGACATATTTATAACATAGCTCAACTTAATACAATTCACATCACTTCACCACTTTATCATTTAAAATTCACTTTTCAATAACTAATCACATTACACATGAATCACACACTCGAGTTAAGACGTAACAACATTCACCCATTTGATAATAAATAATTCACAAGCATTATGCAACAATTATATTAAGACTCAAGTCTATATGCAATGTGATATCATATTAGGAAGCTTAGGAGTACATAACAAGACACGCTACATAATGGGTATGTCAGGTCACTCTCACTAAGTAAAATCATAAGGTGACCAATCACTTTATTTTGCGAGAATGTTCCAACTATATGAGATCAACATAGGCTTAAAGGAGCACTAAAGTCTAATGTCTTTATCCATAATGCCTAAACTCTTAAGAATCCGTTAGGGCCTCACCTTCATGATTCAGGTCCAACACCTAAAACAACTTTTGCACGTAGACACTGCTAATGAATTATACAATACCCACGACCTCACACTTGTTTTCAAACACGTTTAACACATTGTACTACAATTTTACACTTCAGGTTCCTAACTTGAAACCCTACACTTTTTCTTTTAATTCATCGGGCATGAACACTTTTCTCAAGGTAAACACTAGTCGGATTATTGTATAATTCACAACTCACAACACAAGTATTGTCACATCAAGCATTAACCACACACTTATTCACAACCATATCCCTTGTCCATAATTTAACATCTCGCAATTCATCACATATTCAATTTATCACTTACACACAATTTCAATCATAATTTGATGATCCCAATATAACAATTTATGATGCTAATATAGTAAATCTTGTCCAAAATACAAAAAAATTATACAAAAATGCTTCTCACAACATGGGGAGTAAAATCCCTCAAACAATTTCACATAATCATATCAAAATTAAAGGAATCAAAATCAAAGGTCAAAAACACAAAAACACCAAAAGCACTCAATTTGTCAACCAATTTGCATCAGTGATAAGTGCCAAATTTCAGTTATTTTTAGGATTAAATTGTTAGCACTTATCCTTTGATTGTAAAAGTTTTCTTATAAACTACCCTTAAATTTTTAGGATTATATTGCACATTTACAAATGTTGTTGTCTAAATATGAAAGATTCATCCATGATTTTGTAGGTTTTGATGGTTGTTTGTTAGATCCAGAAACAAAGCCAAAAGGAAGGGTAAAATGGTTTTTTTACAAAGATTTCTAACCCCAAATTTGCCCAGGCTAACATCCAGCTCGCTTAGGCTAAGGATCTAACTTCAGCCCTAAGCAAGAAACTCGCCTAGGCGAGTGGATGCCTTCACTAGTAAGCAACAAACTTGCCTGGGCGAGCTACAACTCGCTTGGTCGAATTTGTCTGGTCTCCTAGGTTGTTTTCTATAAATAGCCATGCATGTTGAAGGAGAAATCATCCCAGCTGAAGTAGAAACAAGAGAAAAACACAGAGAAAGAGTGAAAGAAGAAGAAGGAAAGGAAAAGTGGAGTTGGGGAGCTGTAGAGTTGTGACCGTGGACCACCTCCTTCATCATTTCTCTTGTTAGTCATGTGCTATGCGCAATGATCGGTTAGTTTTTCTTAAGGATTGGATGTAATCTTTGTACCCTTATGTATTCCTTTTGATATTATATATGTATGAGTCTTTTCTACTCATTATTGGTAATTTCATTCTACTCATAATGTTTAATTCTATTTGATCACTAGTGTCATGAAATTGGAGTGTAAGTGAGACTGAAAAGTAATCTTAGAATTTGAACTGAATGATTTTACTATTTATGTTACATTACTAGGAATAAAGCATAACATTTTGATTGTAAAAAGCACGAGATTATAATTGTAATGCTGGGGTATTTACTACATATGCGAGGGATCAATATTTAGTAAATATTCTTAGGTTCCAAGTGCAAGGAATCGACTTGGGATAACTTAATGTGTGCATCAGTAATGTTGGAAAACAATTCATGTATGTTAATTTGATTAGGATACTAAAAGTATGAACGATGGAATTCAATCCTATGTTTTCTTGAATTAATTTAAGTCGTTTCTATAATTTACGTATTTCTGATGCACTGAATTCTGTTATTTTTGTATTTCTGTTATTCTCGTAATTTCATTATTTTTACTATTCTTTTACTTTAAGTTGTCTTTAGCTAATCAAACCAAAATCAATGACATTCGATTAAATTTGTACATAACTATTGAACTCTAATCTTTATTCGAATGAAGTAAGTAAACTCAAGTCCCTATGGAGACAAACTTTTTTATATATGTGAAACCTACAACGACAATTGGTATGCTTGCCAAAAGTATAACAATCAAGGCATCAATTGATCTATCAGATACAAAAATCTCGTAATTATAATCATAAAGGAAGAGTTACAATACAGTAAACATCCCAAAACAAACTCAATTTGATCTTCTAAGGATCCCTACACATATTCATTTTAACCCCAATTTGATCTTCTAAGGATCCCTACACATATATTTATTTTATTTACCTTTAAACTATTATTTTAATTAATAAAACTATTTCTCCATGTTTATTTAATTGCAAAAAATCTCATTATTTTCCTAAAACTATATTTATTTTTAAATAAAATCTTTTTTAATTTATTTTACGAAAAAATGAGATGTTACAATGACAACAGTGATAATCATTGCAATGGATGTGGCAATGGTCACTGTAGTGAGTGCGATGATGGTCATGAGGTGGTGGTGCTCATGGTGGTGACAACCTGCAATGGATTAATTGAGATATTTTTGGACATGATAATTGAGATTTTTTTTTGTGAATCTTTAGAGATTTTGTGGTTACATGAGGTTTTAATTCGAATTTACAAATATTCTAATCTCAATGGCCTATTATTTTTAATCTTGATTAGATTTTTTTCATTAGTTTTTCTCACATAAGCAAGTTTTCTTGTTTGACTCTGTAGAGTTTGAAAGATTTATACAAAAATTAACTCTTAATGAGAGAATAAACAAATCAACACAAAAACAATTAACTTTGTTGAGAAAAGGATTAAACTTTCAATATCATATTGTATCGTCCAACGATGATAGCTAGCTTTCACTATTCTAGTCTGTATGTGGTGGAGAGAAAGCCAAATAGTATCGTCCTTTCTTTCGAGCAGTGTTAACCTTGTCTCTACTACTTGTACAAAAAAGGCTTGTGTAGAGTATGTTGTGATTGTGACTTGTCTTAGAAAACACGATCAAAATTTAAATGATGAGATGTGTTTCAAAAAGGCGAGGTAACATAAGGACAATTGAAACTTTTCAACATAATCATTTACGCTTAGAGCACATATATACATCCTTTTATTGGATGTAAGAAAACTTAGTGTATGTATAACTTAGAGCAAGAGTTTTCTCCATTTTTTTGGATGAAAAGCAACATAACACATTGGAGGCTAGTTTTTGTCAAAACTTTTGGACACATTTCATTTACTAGTGTGTTGGATGCTATGTTTGCCTTATAAAACATTGAATTGAGTCCAATTGAATGCATTAAAAAAAAATTGCTTCTAAGGTAAGAATACAATATCTTTTTTTTATATTGGACGCATGCTATCCAGTAATGCTTAATAAACCTCATTAGTTCATCAAATTTTAATATCTTTGATATCACCAAAACTATGAGATTTTTTAGGAGTTAGACATCATTCATGTCTTTGGTTCTAACACATGGTAGTAGTGGTGGCATCATGGTGGTTAATGAAGAGCTTAGCATGAAGGACCTTAGCTTGGTAGGAACCATGACTAGAGCAAGGTTTAGGAAGCTACAAGAGGAGCTTAACAAGAAGATGAACTCACTCTGGAGAAGGAAGAGCAAGGAAGGTTGAAGACAATAAATTTTAGCCAACTTAGATTAGTCTTAGATTAGTAGTTGTTTGTTTTTGGAAGCCTTTTTAGGCTTTAACTGTTGTGTAATATTGAACCCATATTTGAGTGTTAGCTTTATTTTAATTAGCTACCTTGGTAATTTCTTTAGTGGGTTAGTTTTAGGCCTTGGGCCAACTGCTTATTTTAATGAGAGGAATAAATAGACTTCTTCAAAATTTTGTAAGGACCTTTTTGCTTGATAATTGAAATTTAGCTAGTTGCTAATTGAAAGGTGTTTTTCTTTTGTTCTTGCTTGGAACCCTAAGTTTTTGTCCAATAATTTCATTTTTTGAATCAACCTTAACACATTAATTCCTTGGAGTTGTGGCATTCTTTTTCCATTCCCTCATCTTAATCCATCTTATCTTTTTTTTTTCTTCATTTTTTTTTTCAATTTGAGTAGTCTCAACCAAAATCCCCAAATACAAGATGCTGAAATTTGATCTTAATTAGGGGTTTGTATTAGTGGCAGTAGCGACCGTGAGGGTGCGCAACATTAATGGTGGTATATGTGGTTGCGATAATTAAGATGGTGATGATAATAACAATGATGATGATAATGATCATGTGGTGGTGGTGATGGTGACGACAATTATGACATTTTTGGTGATGGATTAATAACAATTTTCAAGAAAAATAACATGATAATGTGTGTGTGTCTTCAAAGAATAAGTACCTTAAATAGGCATAATACCCTTGCTATCACATCTAGGTCACACATAATAGGACTCATGGAGGTCTCTTGATTTTTTCTTTGACTTTAGGTCAAGTAAAAGGTTTTATATATGTGGTATTTAAAAACAAGGACAACATTATTCTGTTTTTTTTACATAGGATAATATTATGCTTTAACTATATATTTATTGGGTTACAAAAAAAATTTTATTTTAAAAAAATATTAGGAATCTGTATAATAGTCTTTCTTAAAAACAAAATACATTTTTAATAGGAAAAAACAACATACATTAATTACCCAAAATAATAATAAAAAAATCGTTTGCTTTAATTTTAACTTACTCGTGACTAAATGATTATTTTAAATTGAAGATTTAGATTCCTATTCAAAAACAAAATAAAAGGGAACAAAAGCTGAAGAAAGACATCCGTCTTTATATATTGCTCCTCCTCTTTCGGTCTTTCTGGGTCCTTATCTCAATCTTTTCCTAGTCTTTATTCTTTTTCTTTAAAATTAAATAATAGATTTATTACTCAACTATGGTTGGATATAGAGAAAATAGTCTATAATTCCAGACAATTTTTACATTCAATGTCTATGTTTAAGAGGAAATCAAGATAAAACAAATAATAAACTAACATTGCTGAATAAAAATCATGGATTTATTCCTCTAAAGATATAGTTTTATTACTTTTATCTAGCTACTTTTAAAAAAATAGATATTACTTTAATCAATCGATCATAAAAATTAACATTAAATAATTGTTACATTTTTTTTATTAAAATTAATATAATCTTTTATGACTAAGGATATATAGATTATTAATATTTAAGAGTGAAGGATTTATTTAATGTCATTATTTATTTATTTGTGATAAAATAAATAAAATATTTCGATAACTTTTTGGAAAGACCAGATTAATATAATTTTCTTCAATTAAAGGATAGGGAATCAATCAACGTAACTTTCTTTATCACCAAAGGGATATTACCTACATCTTTTTATCTTTTATTTTATTTAAAATATTACCTACATGGCTACATCTTTAGCTATGAGAGTATTATTATTTTATTTTATCTCCTTTCCTTTCGGCAAAGCAATATATAATAGCTTCTCTTTTTCTCTGAAATAAATAGCATTTTGAAGATGTATACAACCAGGGAAGTATCCTCCGCAATGGACGGTTCTGATGTATGGGCCATCTGTTCCCATATGAGAAAGTGAAAATAAAAATAAAAATAAAAATGGTCACGAGGAAATACAAAAAAAAAAAAAAAAAAAAAAAAGTAACTGAACCAGTAGTTAGCGTATCACTATCAATGCATATCTCTTCCTTAGGAAAATCCCAAAACCCAAAACATTTGAAAATTTGAGAAGGAAGAATAAAGTAGGGAAACACTCTAGAAAAAAGAGATGTCAAGCAAAGATAGCACATGGGATTTGAGTAAACTGAAGACCAGAAGAGCATAAGAGCATGTGGAGGAGAAGATTCAATTAATTAGCTAATTTTATTTTTCTAGTAATTTGTATTTCTTATTTAATTTTTAAAAATGGATCCACCCTATGCCAATGCAGTACCCATTCAGTTTCCAACTAATAATAAAGGCATGTGAAGCAGTGAGAGCTGCTTAATTGTCTTTGGCTACATATCAAACCAGTATTTCCATGGGACCCTTGGCATGTCCCATCATCACAATACACAGATTCGTTAATTAGTCTATCTGCTCTTTTTCTTAAGATCATATACATCCCTTTATTTTTAAAATTAGAACAAGATTAATTGGGTGATACAATTTGCATTTGCATGTTACAACACATTTCTTAACTTAATTATCATTTTCTTTATTCTCCTTATCACTTTCTTTTATTTATTTATTTTTATCAACATTGATAGGCAAGATTTTATATGATAGGGGTATATAAAAGACATTCCGTGCAACTTAATATTTCCCATCAGGGTTGTTGATTTTCAGCTATTTGAACAAATATCCAGATGATGGCCTTACTTATTCATATTTTTTCCCTTGAAGATGTATTTGCACTTTGCAATCATGGAAGGAACAAAAATAAAAAAGGAAAAAGAAATGAACGGGTAACCACATCCACTTTGTGTCCTCAAACTTTCCACAAGATTAAGAGACAATTTAGATATACTTTTCAATGAACACTTCGAAAAAAAATTCACCAAAAAAACACTTACAAAAAAATAAATGAATAAAAAATGTAGAATCAATATTTTTTCAATAAATTTAAAATAATTTTTTGAAAAATTCTCTTTTTTATATTTTTCACAACTAAAAAAGTTAAAGAATTCGGAGTTTGTTTTTAAAAAGTTTTAAAGGGACTTTACAATTTAAAAGCTCTAATGAGTTAGAAAGCCAATCTAATTTCTAGAATTACTAACAAATACTTACTATGTGTTATTTACATACAATATTTTGGAAGTTTATAAAGTGAGCTTGTATTTGCTGGACACTAAAGAATAAAAAGTATAAACAAAACATGATTTTTTAAAGCCTCACATTGTAGATATTGTAATATAAATTTTACATTACTATGATTCTATCATAAATAATGTTTCAATTCATATACAGAAAAGTTACTGTAAATCCTATACAGCAATAAATTTCTATGTAGATCATATTATAAAAAAAAATTATGTAGATTTATATTGGGGTCAAAATCACTCCATCAATTATAAATGTTGAATCAACTGATGTACTTATCAGAAAGTCACGAAGTCGTTAAATCAAAGAAGAGCTTATGGTCGTGCATGTATATGGCTGATTTAGAAAAAATGGGACCAGTTGTTGAAAATTTAATTCCTTTCATGGGTCCTATGTGTCTGCAAACTTCCTGTTTGAAAATACAAGATATGTAGATGATGATGCATGACAAAACATTAACGGAAAAATAACATGTAGTAAAGTTGAATGTACTTTTTACTTCTTAAATGTGTAGATGAAGCTTCATTGCCATATCGAAACTCTCAGTTGATGTACATCTTGGTTGGGCACTGATTTCATACCCATATGTATGAAAATTAGAAAATACAGTAATCATCAATTGCAAAATTGTACATGTCCTTTTCATTGTTTCATGTGAAACCCAGTTCCCCCCCAAAAAAAAATAGAGAAAGAAAATTCAGACTGTTTTACATACAACTGATGTAGCCTCTCTAGCAACTTGTAGTAGTGGCACTGCAGTTTCGATCAGAGTCAATAAATGTTGTTGCCTGGACGAATCAATGTAATTTCCTGAACCTTTATTTCTATGTCCCTCTCTCAAATAGCCTAAGCCAAGCCATACATTTGTTATGAATTCATTGCCTTGCACCATAAGTCAAACTAAACTAAAAAAATTGAAAATGTCACTTTATATATGTTAAAACCAAGGTTTTAAACAATGGTTAGCAACAAAAACTTCGGTTGCAACATCTAGGTTTTTGACATATGATCTTTGTGATTGTAATTGTAATTACATCAACTGTATTTGTTTTTAATTTCTCACGTCAATAAAGATTACAATAAAATTGTGATTGCAATTTAAATTTTGAATAAAACACTAGCTCTTTCACCATATATATTATCAAATATGACATTGACAAATGGACTCATGGTTGACTTGGCTAGTTGGCTATGTAGTATGGTAAAATGTTGGGCACAATAGTAGAGCTAGCAAATTAACTAGACGGGTTGCACTTGCTCAAATCATATAAATATACATACATGTAAATATATAAAAGTGGTTTGGCTTTATTTTAAGAGATTTGAATTTTTTTTTATTAGCCAATTGTATGTACATTTATATATATGTATAATAAGGGGGGGTAGTGCAGGCCATTTGGAAGGAAGTTGGCAGTAGCTATAGTGAGAGGAGGCAGTGGTAATGTGGCAAGTAGATGGACATATATATGGTAAGGAAAAGGACAAAAAAGACCAGCTCTGGTGACTGGTGGGGTCATAATGACAACAACAACAGGCTTAGATTGGCTTTTCAACCCTCATCACATAGGTATACTCACACACAAAGACATCATCAGATAGGGGCCGGGCTGGGCTGGGCTGAAACTGATGCAATAAGGGATAATGGTTGATGCGAAAGAGTTTCATCCTAATGCACGATACCTGTTGGTGGGTTAGGTGGCAAACCCTGCCCCTCCTCATTGGACCCATCCCCTAGATTCCTGCCACTTCTCCCTTTCACCTTTCTCTTCTTACCCCCCAACAAAAACACTATCAATTCTTTTGGATTCACAGTTATAGCCAACTATTTTTCTCTTTTCCCTCAAACAACCTAGCTTTCTTCATTAAAATTAATACTATATTAAAATGTTTGTAACCACACCATGCACATTTTTTATTTTATCTTGTAGCTTAATAGACATATATATTCTGACAGTATTACACAATTAAGTAATCGTAATCATTTTTAATATAATTTTAAAAATAATAATAATTATTTAAGTTAATAGACTTATATATAATATCTAACCGTATGTGATTTGATGACAATTTTACATACGGGTGCATATATTATTTATTTATCAAGTAATATACTACTTTATTCCTGAAATTGTGAAATGTAATCATAATTAATAGTCTTTAAAATTAGAAATCAATATCATTTTAGTTTTTGACATATACAATTTAATATTACTATAGTTTCAAAATTTTATAACTTATTGTCATTATATAGTTTCTAACAGAGCTAACAACAAGACCTAATGTGATTAATAGTTTTCAGTTTCAATGATTTATTTGACATTTCTCTAATTCCAAGGATTATTTTGACAATGCTCTACAATTTGAGTGACTAAAATGATAATTTACACTTTATTATTTCATTTAATTTTTACCAAGAAACTTTCCCCATGTGTGATAACAATTAACAACTACCCCATCTACTGCCTTTTGTTTATACTTTTATTAATAGAATATCATTAGGAACATTTCATTTGTTTAAACTCCAAATTCACCCACCTCAAATTAAAGAACCGTATAATATGTGAATCTCCATTTCCTGGCTTTACCAAAGGAATCATGGGCATGAAACACCTCTAGCTACCATTCCAATTCCTATAACTATATATATATTTAAAGACAATCTTTCATTGTAAAGAAAAACCCCACTGCCTGTCTCCTAAGTGAGAAACTAATTTATCATTAGGAAAATAATTGCAAGCAATGATCTTAACAAGCACGCACTCCAATGGAATATTAGACAGGTTGACGCACAGAAGCTAGCTTTCTTTTTCTCCTTTCCAAAAATAATCCTTCTTTCTTTATTCTTTTTCCAAATGCTAAACTTCATTTTGACATCTAATAACCTCCACATATATAGATATATAAGTTTAAAAACCCTAACTAATTGTTTTTCCCTTTCGTGTCATGAAAGATAAAACCAATAGGATTTTTCTTTATTCTTTTTTCATATGTTAAACGTCATTTTGACATCTAATAACCTCCACACATAGATATATAAGTTTAAAAAACCTAACTAATTTTTTTCCCTTTCATGTCATGAATGATAAAACCAATAAGATTTTTCTTTCTTTAATTTTTTTTTTAATTTAACAGCAACTTAAATACAATGAGTAAAAGAAAAATCCAGTGATATATATTGAAGATGATATGTATAGAACTACAGATTCAAACATCTCACCCCCTTGTCCCTCTCTTTCTCTCTTCTTTCTCCTCTCAGCTTCCTTTTCCTTTTGAAATTATCACATAAAAGAACAAAAACTCCCCCTTAAACTGATAAGGTATATAAGCCACCCTTCAGAGCAATTTGTCCATCTTCTTCAATTTATTAGCCGAAGATGTGGTGCATTAGACCTTAGTCTTTGTCATAGTTTCTTCCACAACAACTTGGTCCAAACTTTCCAAAAATTCACATAAGAGCAATAGTTCTCTCCCTAGAAACTGATATGCTATATAAGCCGTCCTTTGGAGCAATATATCCATCCTCTTCAGTTTAGCAGAAGGTGTCGTGTATTAGACCATAGTCTTTGTCATTGTTGTTTCGCAACATCAAAGTTTAGCCTTTGAGCATCAGCAATCACATGGTGATCAGAATATCATTCAGCAATTGAAGATCAGAGGCAAGCATAGACTAGCAATGATATGGCTTTCTTCCCAGCAAATTTCATGCTACAAACACCTCACCAAGATGACCATCAACCTCCACCTTCACTCAACTCAATTATAACTTCATGTGCACCTCAAGAGTACCATGGTACTCTCTTTTAGACACAAAAACACCAACCAATAGTGCAATATTATGTTATGTGGCCTAATACCAATGTTTCAAATGTTGATGCAGGAGGAGCATCCTTTCTAGGCAAGAGATCTATGTCATTTTCAGGGATTGAGCTTGGAGAAGAAGCTAATGCTGAGGAAGATTTGTCTGATGATGGATCACAGGCTGGAGAGAAGAAAAGGAGGCTTAACATGGAACAAGTGAAGACCCTTGAGAAGAGCTTTGAGTTGGGAAACAAGCTTGAACCTGAGAGGAAAATGCAGTTGGCAAGGGCTCTTGGCTTGCAACCTAGACAAATTGCTATATGGTTCCAGAACAGGAGGGCTAGGTGGAAGACCAAGCAGTTGGAGAAGGACTATGATCTTCTCAAAAGACAATATGATGCTATCAAGGCAGATAATGATGCACTTCAAGCTCAGAACCAAAAACTTCAGACTGAGGTTTGTAATTTTCTTCCTAGTTCTATTAAGATTTTGTTGTTTTAATTTTGGTTTCATATGTGAGAAGAGAACTTAAAAAAGAAGACCAATTTTTCATAAATTACTAAGGCCAAATTTGATGAGTTTATTAACAAATACTTACAAGAAAATAAAATAAAATTAATTAAAAAGATAAGCAAATCAAACTCTTTTCGTAAGTTAAAATTTACTTATACATCTCAAACTTTTTAGAAACTTTCTTAGTTAACTTCTCCATTGAGGTACATAAGTTAAATTATAAGAAAAGATTGATGTATTTTACCTCCTTAAACTATTTTATATCTTTTTCATGAATGTTTGTTGAGAAATTTATTTAAATTAAATTAGTCCTAAATTGACGAAGAAATAGAGGGGATGTTCAAGTTCTGCTATGTCAAATTGTTTTGATTCTGTACAATAAAGCTAGGTAATTATGATGCTTTTCTTTAATTATTATGTTTTTTCAAAAAAAATATTTATTATGGCTCTCAAACCTTTTATTTCCTTTCACCAACTTCTGGAACTGATAATAACTTTCTATAAAGCTGCTTTTTCCAATTATTCACAGTAATTTCATAAAGACCAGCTTCCACTCAATTACATGTTTGTCATGCAATGCATAGTTTCCTTGGTTTGGAAATAAACAATCATTTGGGTTCATTTTGACATTGACACACCTTTGTTTTAGGCTGATATTACACACTTATACTCCAACCTTTCCTGCATGCTATTATTTGTTTTGTGTTATTTTTCGGATTAGCTAATTTCACTGCTACCACTCACTGCTGCAGATATTGGCACTGAAAAACAGAGAACCAACTGAATCCATCAACCTCAACAAAGAAACTGAGGGATCCAGCAGCAATAGAAGTGAGAACAGCTCAGAGATCAAGTTGGATATCTCAAGAACACCAGCTATTGACAGTCCTCTATCCACTCAGCAGAGCAACAGCAGAACCCTCTTTCCATCTTCTGCTAGACCAACAGGAGTGGCTCAGCTTTTCCAAACCACTCCAAGGCCAGAGATTCAGTGCCAAAAGATTGATCACATGGTCAAAGAAGAGAGCTTAAGCAACATGTTTTGTGGCATTGATGATCAATCTGGCCTTTGGCCTTGGTTGGAGCAGCAACATTTCAATTGATCATCATGCAAAAGGAGAGAGTGTGAGAGTGAGAGAGAGTTTCATATTGCAATGTAGTTTTCCCTTTTCCGGATGAAAATGAAATCATCAAGAGGGTATCTGTGTCAATTGATTACCATACATAATGAGTTATAATTAAATTAAAAACCCATGTTTTGATAAACTTGATGTATAAAATAGGATATGTTAAGTAAATTTTTCTTTTTCGGGTGGAACTTGAAAATTTTTATATAAAAAGAATAATAGATTAGTCACCTTTTTCTTTTTCAGACTAGTCTTTCTGTAAAAATTGTGAGTCATGGGTCATGAGAAAAAATTTCCAATTAACTGTGAGACCGTGCTTGTTGGTGTCTGATTGCATGCTATTGCAGAGGGGCCACTAAAATAAAGGAGGATTCTCTGCTTACATTTTTACCATTTTTTTAATCCAATTAGCTTTGCTTGCTTTTAAATCAAACCTTTGTACTATTAAGCAAAGGTCTTTTTTTATACAAGTACATTTTTTTCTCGCATATATTTTATTTTTGAGATAATCTTATTCGAAACACTGTGACAAATTAAGTATGAACACTTTTTTTTAGGAATTCAAAATTAGATTGTTGAGTTGTTAGAGACTAACTCCTTGTACTTAGATCTAACCCCTTAATTACAAGACCATGTAAAAATATTTATGCTGATTTCATTGATCCAAAGGAAGGGTGAGCAAAATCCAGTGAAACTTGACAAAGTAGGTATTAAAAAAAGAAAGGGAATCAAGCACACATTCCAAGAGGGGGAAAAAGACAAGGAGATGGAAAGGGTGGGGAAGAAAACAAGGAGAGTTGGAAATGGTCATTCTCGTGAATGGGACATTGTCGATTTTTCTCTTGTTCATGACAAGGGAAGGAGCGGGAGTGGATCAGTGTAGTCCTTACTACTCCATGTGTGATCACTGTCATCCACTTCTCTTCTTTTCACCTTCACTTTCAAGTCACTTCTCTCTCCTTTATGTGTGTGTCTCTCCTTGTAATATTGTACATACACTTTTCCTTTTCCCTCCTTCTGTGTTGATAATGTGCCAATGATGAAAGTGGTCAAAACTTGGCACTGCAAAGAAACTAAAATTATGGTTGTCACGACCTATTTGTTTGTTTACTCCCATATCTCTACGTCATTGACATGCAATGGAACTGTGGAGATTTCAACTCAGGTGAATGTGCATGCACATACAAAATTTTTTAAAAAAATATGAGTATATCTAATGTTCATTTATTAATACTTCACCTTCACTTCTCTTTTTTCTATTGGATCTTTTCATTCTCCATTTTCCTCCATTCCTTTGTTTAAATCTTGTCCGGTGTTTTCATAGATTTAATTGATTGGGAAACATGGGCCTTTTGGGCACCATCATATCATCATAGAGGTTCCCAGTGACAAAGTTCATGTTCTTTTAACACTTTCTTTTATATATATTTTTAATAATTAGTTAAAATTTGTTAAGACTCGTGGGATGCTGCGAGTCTTATTAATTTAATAAGTTTACTCTTAATTTTATATTTTACTTTCTATATATGGTGTGTTGTCAGTTTTCCTCCCTCAAGATTTTTTTAGGTAAGCAATAAGTAATTTTACTGGGACAACTCGAGACTATTTACTTCGTAAAATTTACATTATGTGAAAATTTTATATTTTATCTCTTTAGTTATAAATATTAAAAGAAATGTGTAAATGCATTTTTAACATTCTTTTAAACACACTCTTATATTATTTATTAAAATTTATTAGAAATTACGAGATTCTATAGGTTATATTGTTTACCTAACAACTATCATTATTTATTTTTCCATACTAATAATATATTGTTAAAAGAAAGTGTACTAAAAATTGTGTTATACTAACCCTTCTCATGTTAACAAATATTGATAAAGGTTCACTTGTTTATTAGCTGACCAAGAAAGAGATAAAAGCATAATTTTCATGTGGCAAGTTCACTAGTAACAACCGCATGTGAGCCTAGATTTCGTTTCAATGAAGAATGGGCTGTTCCCTGATGCCTGCATTGCAAATTTGCCAAATTTCGTGCTACCGCTTCCTTGTCATCTCTTCCCATTTAATTTCTGGTTGTCTTGGCGAAAAAGACAAAGGTTAATTCTGATTGAAAAGAAAACTCCAAGATATTGTTTTACAGATGTGTAATATTCGTAGTCAACAGTTGAAGTAGAAGTGACTCTCATTATTTTTTTTTCCATGGTAAATTAACTAAACAATTGAAATCATATGACATTAATGTCAAATTAAGTTACTAAAAGGGAGAATATAATGAGAAATTATTAAGTTGTTCAGAACTATCATGTGTCTATGATTCAAACTAATTTTTGCGTGACATGTATTTAAAATTTTTAACTTATAAAAACAATCAACAACACTTAATTATGTTATGTGAAGATTGATTGGAACTATAAGAACCCGGAACTATCAAATAACTTCTCAAACTTTAGTGGGGAGAAGATGCAACTAGTTGTCTCACTTATATTTTACCTTCAAACAATAAGATAAATTAAGTTTAAGAAAGCTAGAATTTACGGGAGAAAAAAAAGAAGAAAAGAAAACAGTGGTGCCAGATACTAAATCTTTCTTAATATAGTAGTATTATGCAATGCTAATAACTAAGATACAGCACGACATATTTTCTAATTCATATACAAATTAGTATTTTCTTTGTGGCAGCTTTTATATATATATATATATATATATATATATATATATATATCCCCTAAGTTAATAGTTAGTTTAGAGCTTTAATATATAGATATTGAAACTTCCCATACTTAATTGATGCTGTCAACATGGTGATGAATATGACAACAAATCTTATTATAGTAACCTGTAACCTTATCCACGGATTACATGAGAAATCCGATGAAAATCTATTTCTATATTAAACAACGCATGTGATAACATCTGGATTGCTTCAAATATATTCATTAATATATTAATGCATTGCGCTGTTATACTTATGGGATCATGTGAACATGGTTTTTAAAATGCTTTGCAAATGACTGAAGATTTTGGCATTTTGATGACAGTTTCTCAGAAGCCAACTATGATTTTTCAGCAAAGTTTTGTCAGTGGACATAATCAATTAACTAATGTTGGAATCACAAAAGATCGAGATTTAGTGGCCACGTGCTTGGTGGTTCCAAATTGGACATGTATGATAGGGTGGTTAGGGTTATTGTTAGTTGCAGAATATATAAGAGCATTCCCTGCATGCATGTTCATTACTAAAAAAATGTTATTTATGTCGCTGATTCTAAGATGGTTCTAAAGAATCGTCAACCATCTTAGAATGTATGACGGTGACATTTTTGTAATAAATAAGAACACATGACGTTTGCATATAACCGTCTTTGAATAGTATGTAAACATATAAGTGATGACAAACTTGTAAATTTATGCTTTTGTACAAAGACGGTTTAAACTCAAAAACCGTCTTTGTATGGTATCATCTTAGCAATAGATAAAACATGCATTAATATTTAGGTTTACATAAATTCATCATAGATTTAAGATCCTTGCAAAACTATTCTGCTTGCAGTATCTTCTTTTCCCCACACTGACCCAATATGTGTGCATCATTGCTTTTAAATTTGATGGTCATGGGACGTTCGTCTCCCAATGACAAACTATTGCTAGTACCAATGAAGGTTAGTATTACTTTGAGATTTTTTAATTTGTTTTGTTTTTAGCCATTAGTAGAAGTAAAATGCACTTTTTGAATATTGATTGAACAATGAGAGGTTTATATAGAATTGAGGTGCATTGAATATTTGAGGCACAACTGATGATGACAATTGTTTTTCTCCATGGTTGTAGGTTGTCAAATGGGGGCGCTCTGTATATGCAAATATTGAGAAATTTATCCAGTTTCAGCTTACAGTAAATGTGGACGCTCTAGTGATAAATGTTGTTGCTACTTTTTCATCTGGTGACGTTCCATTAAATGCAATGCAGGTTGACTTTCTTTTTCTCTTTGTAGGTTGTGCTCACGTATTAAGTTAGGATGAGTCATGACATTAAAATCTATTGATTTCTCTATAGCTTCTTTGGGTAAATCTTATCATGGATATACTCTGGGAGCACTAGCCCTAGCAACTGATCACCTCATGGATCGATCCCCAGTGGGTTGAATGTCAGAGTTTTTAATTTTCTGATTATTATTGGGTAGTACAGATTATGGCATTGTCTTCCCTAATAAACATTAAACAACCATTAAAAATAGTTTGTGGTATGTAATGTACCATTCTGATTCTGGCTAGGTGTAACTTATTAAGATGATCCTAATTTTGATTTTTGGTTAAACAAGTTCGTTTCGATCAATCGAGGTTGGGCAAACAACTCGAATTGCAGAGAAAAATGAACAGTGCTATTATATGTTTTGTTGGACTGCAAACTGTTTAATTGCAGAGAGGGAGCAACCATAACTCGAGAAGGTTTAGAATGATGCAAGCGAAACAGAGTAATGAATAGTATCAATGATTATGCAAAATCCTTGTTTCAGGTTCAACATGCCTCTTCTCTGTCTGTCTCACTTGTGTATGTGTGTGAGTTTGTTGTGTTTTTTTTTTTTTATTTATTGTGCTTCATCTTAAGTTATCAACTTACCATAATATCATCTAATATATTGTTGCTTGAATGAGGTAGGTAGTGCTATGGTTTTTGTCATGGTTTCTTTCCAATTGTTACAAGCTGAAACAATTTTTTTACATTTATGTTGTATGTATTATATATGCTTCATTGGTTTTTTCAAAGAAAATAGGATCAGTGATGAATAGAACAACCTTGAATTTAGCATTTAGGACCTGTTGCAATCTATCTAGATGGGCTACATGTTTGTGTAATGTTTTTTGAG
This sequence comes from Glycine max, assembly GCF_000004515.6. Lineage (NCBI taxonomy): Eukaryota > Viridiplantae > Streptophyta > Magnoliopsida > Fabales > Fabaceae > Glycine > Glycine max. The sequence goes on from NC_038254.2 coordinate 15,836,743, forward strand.
TAAGATGGTTCTGGACAGAAACTATATTCTGAATTGTCAGGATGGATTTCTATGTTAAATTTGATGACACTTGATAAATAAGCATGTAAAATGAGGATATTTTAGGGTCTAACAGCCTAGCATTGACTATTTGGCTCCATAAAGTGAGGAATTGGGGATATGTGGAAAGGCTTTTAGCTGTCATGACTCATGATATCTTATTTGGTTTTCAGAAGTTTCCTTCAATGAGTTATTTCTGGACTTGTTTCACACATCTGCTGAAGGTAGAATGGTTGGCAACTGTTTGGAGAAGATTGTCAAGTAACAAGTTTGGGTCGTGCTCCTTGTTAGTTGTCATTTACGACTAACTTTTGTATTGAATGGTTATATGAAATTAGCATCTTTCCCTCAATTTATGGTTCTTTTTGTAGGATTTGAACATATTTCATGTTTAGTTTGATTTTGCTCAGCAGATACTCCCATTTTTGTGAATTAATTATGTGAATCAATTTCAGTTTCAGGCCATTTGAAGAGAAGGCTAGTAGCTGGTGTCTCGCTAAGCGAGGCACTCAGCCCGCTTAGCACGTGGGAAATCCTAGAAGAGGATCTGCCTCAGATGTCCGCACTCAGTGCGCCGTCAGCTCACCCAACGAGTCGTTTGTCCCTTCTCGCGCTCAGCGCGCCCAACTCACTAAGCGAGAATTCACTAACTCGCGCTTAGCGAGAAAATGACGCTAAGTGAGCCTTTAGAATCTGAAATGTCAAGGAGCCTTTAAAACACTGAAGTTGGTGTAAAAAAGGGAAGAGACATCATACACAGAGGAAGGAAACAAAGAGACACACAGAGAGACAAAAAACAGAGCAAAGCTCCTGCCTTCAAGAGAGTTTAGGTTTTAGGAGTGATTTTAGGGTTCTAGGGGTGGAGGAGACATCATCATCACTTGTAATCTTAGTTTCTCTTCTAATTCCAATCCTTGGTGCTGAAAGTTGCTAACTTGCCATGGAAGGCTATACCCCTTGTTGGGGATTTCTGCTAAACACTTGATGTAATATCTTCTTACTATCTATTTAAAGTTATTTTTATGTGTTCATTGCTTCTATTTGTGCTTATTTCTTGCATGCTTGTGACTTGATCACCCATTTGTATGTAAAGTTAGGATTTTTAGTACTAGGAAGTGCTTTAAAACCTTAGAACTTGATAGAGTAGGCTAGAAAACTGTATGTTTGGGGACAGAGTGCAGTGATTTAGCTTATATTATGCTGTAATCTTAATGCAACTCGTTTAAACCAAGTTTGTTAAGAAATTTAAATAGAGTTAGGCCCATTCACTCGAGGGATCTTGGTTTGGGTAGTTGTTTTCATCATAAGAACACTAAAACAATGTTAAATAGAGAAAAATATTTAGTAACATCAAAGTTAATTCAGTAGAATGACCCAACGCTTTTACTTAACTGTTTTCACCTCTCACTGTTAGATACTTTAGTTTGAAGTTAATTAGAATTGTAGAAAAAAAAAACCCTTTTGATTATGTACTTGTTTTACACAAATGTTTACTTATTAAATACACATTTTTTGAATGAAACAAATTCCTTGTGATTCGATACTCGGTTCTTACCATTTATATTACTTGTGCGACTCAGTACACTTGTTGATTAGCATTCGGGGATCATTATTCCCGAACAAGTTTTTGCCACAAAACACTCCTCGCTTCCTCGCCTCCTATGACATATTTGCTAGCGAGTACATTAATCATTAATTAGTGAGAGGATTTAATAACACACCACTTGTGTGGCTACTCTTGCCATGGAGGGGTATAAACCAGAAAATAGATACAACTTCTTTCCTCTTGTGGGCATCCTAAGATCCCCTCAAACTCTTCTATGGTTGGTACCAACTAAAAGTCTCCAAACGTGAAACACTTTAGCGGCTGGTCATAGTACTGAGCGAGGGATGCGATGGCTTCAACAGAAACTTCTATCGTAGCCAAATCCCAGATTTTCCCATATGTTTTGCAGAAGGCTTGATGTCGGACCTGATCCATTCGCTGCCCTAGCTCTCACGAGCTGGCTACCTCTAAGTTCTTGGCTTTGACATGATAGAACCTTTTCTTAAAAGAGGGCGCTTGGTTCGACCCCATGTTTGCTAGAATGAAAACTCTCCTGATCAATACTTCAACACCCTATCATAAAAGAGATACGATGAATGCACGAGGGAATGTTTATGCTATGCATGACAAAATGTGTTTATCGATGGACACAAAAATTCGAAAGAGCGTCCCTTCTTACCCGCAATGCATCGGGTATCATGGTTTGTTTACAAACATCACCATGGCGTCCAATGCATGACAATTAAAAAGGTGACACGAACCTTCCGGCTTCCCGTGACAAAGATGATGAGACAAATGTAATGCATGAGTGATGACATGACATCAATATGCATGCGCGAGAGCACGTGGTTGGTAGCACAAAGAGAAACATGACAACGCGATAAATTAATACCAAACTGATATAACAACACGATAAACACAGGAATGACACACACAATCATGGCATCATAAAGACATGCATGGCTATATCAAGGAAACAAAACATAATGTGTTTGTTCTGTGCCCCTATTTTAGGAATCTAATGGGAGGGACTAAAGGTTTGCTATTTAGTGATCACTCCCAAAGGTGGTCGCCCACATCTTTCAAAGGTTTCTAGAGATATCATTCTCTTTGATATCAAACATTGTGGCGGTAGAGGCTACCAGTGACAATGTATCATCAAAAAGAAAAACTCTAGATGAGGCTTCACTGTCATCAAGTGAGTCGGAGGCTCAGCATGACCACAAATCAACCTCCACTTCCTATGTTTCCATGGATCCGGGTATAGGGCCCTAATAACTCACCGTGTGTGCAAAGGTGTAAGTGCCATGTGTGCATAGAACAAACAAATATTTCTAAACATGCATGTAATAAGTAAAAAGCCACACCAAATACAAAAGCATTGAAAGAGTTATATGAATACAAGAACATAAAATAAATAAAGGGAAACAAAACAAAGAGAAAGTCATGATAAGTATTGCACACAAATTAAATGGCTTAACTCTCTAACAAACGTCCCTAGTTGAGTCGCCAACTATCGCAACCTACCCTTTGGCAGGAGGGCGAAGCGAGACTCAAGGGGGCGTCTTCTAAAAAGAAAACGTGCGGGAGTCACCACCAACGTTTATTCGAGGAAAACGTTGGAAAAACCAAAATGGGGTCTGCGAATTTTAAGAATAAGGGTTCGAGAGTCGTTTACCTGCGGGGAAGGTATTAGCACTCCGCGCGTTCGTCACAAGGGACGGCAGCCTTTAATCGAGTATACAAAATCATGACTTCAATATTTATTTTATTTTTTCTTTTTTATGTTTTTTTACTTTTTATGGTCAACAAGAGCGTTGCCCTTGCTCCTACGTATCCTCAAGTGCGATAAGGAACTCAGACCTACGTAGTTCTTTAAAAGCAAGAAAGTTATGAGTAGAGTTGATTTTAAACTTTTGAAAGGTTCATTTTAACCAATTAAAATAAAAGAGACCGTTAAGGCATTGGACCTTGAATGAACTCAAGCGACTTTTGTGGATAGAAACCTCGATTACATGTTGATTTTATCTTGGTTTCACTTATTTACTTTTAATCTCATTAAAAGGCGACTTGTGAGGTAAATGATTGGTTGAAATTTTATTTTACAAGGATAAAATGAGATTACGGCATAAATGGTCGGTGGAAATTCGCTTTACATGAAGAAATGATATCACTGATGGTAGAAGAATGAGATGAAGATGTGCAAAGCAACAAGGAGGACCCCTAAGGATGCATAGAGCGAATTCAAAACCTTAAAATAAATACTAATCGGTTGACGAACGAAGAACGATGTAGGAATCAATCACGGTTGCGATTCGAAAGCACCTCGACCTCGTTTTTCTTCTTCTTTCTCCTTTTTCTCCTTAATTTCACTAAATCCTTTCAATATATGAAGGTTGAACCCCTTCCTTCAGCCCTCTAACACCTATTTATAGGAAATGAGGTGACCCAGTTGATCTACAGCTCGCCCAGGCGAGCTGTTAATTCACCCCTAAGTTATTTGGGGGCCCAGGCGAGCCAGAGGCTAGCCTGGGCGAGCCAGGGGTCTGAAAAAACCTCAAAATGACCTTTTTGCCCTCCCTTTTGGATATTTTCTGCATCCTTTACCGAAACATAAAAAAACCTTTCATATTGCACAACAACTGGTGTCAAGCAGCTCAATTCGGCTAGCAAGAATCAAAACTTTAGCAAATGATCATCCCCAGACGAAATTAGGGTCTGACACAAACTTAACTTCATCAAATTTAATCCAAACATACACTAACTCGGTCAAGAGATTATCTTCTAGGATAGGGTTCCTAGTCCACTCCAAAAAGTTTTCCAACAATTATCTATTTAAGGTTGCTATGTTAAACTATTTCTAAAATGAATTGCAGTAAAGTAAAGCTATAAATAGCTATCGTAAAGTGCTAAAGCTGAATAAAGGTAAGTAAAATGGCATAGAACAGTAAAAAAATCATAAAAGATTTGGCAAGAAAAGGTAGTTTTGGTTTCTACAGGTTCTTTTGGACCTGTTTTATATCATGAAGCTCAAAGTATGAAGGATATATTTTTTGGTTTTTTTGAGAAGCATTTTTAGAAAAGAATGTCTTCTGGAATAAAATTTCAAGAGATTACATACAAGAGGCAAAAAGGAGTTTAATGGTGCCTTTTATGTAGAAGGAAACTAAGGAAGTTATGTGGGATTGTGAGAGCTCTCAGAGTCCTAGACCTAATGGCTTTAATTTTGGTTTTATTAAGGACTTTTAGGAGGTTTTGAAGGCAAATTTTGTAGCTTTTATGAAGGAATTCTATCTTAATGGTAGACTTCCTAGAGATGCTAATAGTTTTTTCACTATGCTCATACTAAAGAAGGATTGTCTTTAAAAGATAACAAAGGATAGACCCATTTCTCTTATTAGATGTATGTACAAGGTGTTAGCTAAAATATTAGCAAATAGGCTTAGCAAGGTGGTTCATCGAGTGATTGAGAATACCCATTTTGCATTCATACAAAAAAGGAAGATCTTAGATCGTGTTTTGATTGCAAATGAGTTGGTAAAGAAGCCTAGAAAGAGTGACAAGAAGATGATTATGTTTAAGGTGGATTTTGAAAAGGCTCATGATTTAGCAGACTTGGAGTTCTTACTGATGGTTATGGAGGAGATGGATTTTCAAAAGAAAAGATGGAGGGATTGGATACAAGAATGTTTATCTACTACAACAATTTTAGTTCTTGTAAATGGTAACCCTACACCCTACAAAGGAATTGGTTTGTGGTTGTGGTCTTAAGCAAGGGAATTCATTATCACCATTCTTGTTTCTCATTGCAATAGAGGGGCTTAGTAACTTATTCACTCAGATGGTTACAAGGAAAAATATCCTAGGGGTGCAATTGAATGGGTTGGAGAAGCAAATATCTCATTACAATTTACTGATGATACATTGATTTTTTTTTTTTTGTGAAAAAAAGTTGGACTAGTAGTTGGGCTATTAAGGCCTTTTTCCATTGTTTGAGGTAAGTTCTGGCCTTAAAGTTAATTTTCATAAGAGCCTACTGGTGGGGGTAAATGTACATGAAAATTGGTTGAAAAAAGGCTTCTTTTGTTTTGAAATGTAATGTGGGAGATCTCCCTATGAAGTATTTGGGTTTGCCTATTGGAGCTAATCTAAGGAAGTTGAGTACTTGGGATCCGGTGGTGGAAATGGTTAGAAAGAGATTAAGGGGATGGGACAATTTATATATGGGTGGAGGGTTGATGATTTTGAAATTTGTCTTGTCTGCAATTTCAATATATTATCTTTCTTTCTTCAAGGCTCCTATAGGTATTATTTCTAAAATTGAAGCTCTTTTTAATTATTTTTAATTATTTTTTTTTTTTGTGGGGAGGGGGTGAGATTTCTAGAAGGATTCACTAGGTGGCTTGATATAGAGAATGCAAGTCAAAAGAATTAAGAGGGTTGGGTGGAAGGGAATTGAGGGGGTTTAATTTGGCTATTTTGGGTAAGTGGAAGTGGCGGTTTTTGTTGGATAAAGATAGCTTGTGGTATAAGGTCTTGTATAGTTTATATGGGGAGGTGAATGGGTGTTTAGTAGGGAATGGTTGAAAAGGGTCTCATTGGTGGAGGTCAATTTGAAGGTTGGAAATGGGGATAATGGGGTGAAGAGGGGGTGGTTCACATATTCCATAGGGAGGGTGGTTGGAAATGGGACTAAAGCTTTCTTTTGGAAAGACAATTGGGTGGAGGGTGTGTCGTTGAGGGAGAGGTTTCCTAGGTTGTAGTCTATTGCAAGAAATAAGGATGCTTTAATAGTGAAGATGGGGGGTAGTGTGAGGGAAGATGAATTTGGAAGTGGGATTGGAGAAGAGGTTTTTCTATAGGGAAATTAAACTTTTCCTATCGTTGAAGGCATTGGTGGAGGGGCGGGTTATTCCTCAATCAGAGAATGACAGGTAGGAGTGGAAGTGGGGAATGGCATGGCCAATACCCTATGCATTCTGCTTACAAAGCTTTGGTTGCAAATGTGTCTGGTAATAAAACAATTGTGTGGAAGAATTTATGGAACAAAGTGGTCCCTTTAAAGTGATTTTCTTTGTAGCATTGCATAACAGAATTCCTATTAAAGATAATCTTTTAAGGAGATGAGTGCTTAGCAATGAAGAGGTTATGTGTTGTGAGTGCAAATCTGAGATTGAATCATTACAGCATGTGTTTTTTGGTTGTGGTACATTTGTCCAAGTTTGGAATGAATGCTTTTAATGATTGGGATTTGTTACAGTTTTGCACAATGATATGAATTTGAATACGGAGCAATTCCAACGAATACCGAGGAAATATCATGTGGATGTAGAGAGCTGTAATGTTATATGGTATCCAATCATATGGGTTCTTTGGATGGAAAGAAACAAGTGTGTGTTCAATGAGGAGCAGTTTAATGTGTCAAATATTTTGGAGTCTGTGCAGGTTTTAGGATGGAAATGGCTAAGATATCCCAAAGCAAGTTTAGTTTACTCTTTGTCGTCATGTATTTTTAATCCTTTGCAGTCCATTGATCATGCTAGGAGGTTGTGATATGTTTATTTGACCTCGGTGGGAATCTTGCGACTATAGAGACTTAGTGAAGGTATTTCAAAAAGTGCAGGAACTGAATATATATATTTTGCATTGAGAGGCTTTTGTGGTTTTTTACCAATATAGGCATTCTCTCTTCAAAATATACCCATTCTACACCACTTTTGATTTTAATTCCCATTTTACACCTGTTTCTGATTTAGTTGAGAATTCGAGAGTGGGGAATCCGACTTCTCTTTAGTTTCATGTTTTTTTTTTTTAAATAAAAATAGAAAAGATTAAAATTTTAGTTTATTAAAATTTCAAGTAAAGAAGTCGGGTTGGGAAACCAGACTTCTCTTTGTTTTTTTTTTAATTTTAAAAAAATTATTTCACTTTTTTATTTAAATATTATTTTAGCGTTAAAAAAATAATTAAATTTTTTAATATTATTATTTTATTAAATATAATTTTTTTGTTAATATTATTTAATTTTTTTAAAAACGATAATATTTTTTGTTTAACAACTTATGTATACTAGAATACATTACATCATAAATAAAATATATGAACAATAATATTTGTCTAAGTAAAAGCTAAAAATGAATGTATGTGAGGATAATTTTTTCTGTTATGATTTTGTTGCTGACATATTCCATATTTTTTTCTAGTATCTCGTTCAATTTCTTTATCCATTTCAGTGGGAATGCGATTTGAAACCGAATGACCCTTTGCACTCCTCTTTTTCCTTGTATACCCCACTGATCTCCTTCATTCAATTCATGTGACACTAAACCAAAGGAGATTATGTAAAGTAAATAATAGCGACACATAGTTCTTGGGATCAAGATTGACAGATTTGTCATTACGTGAGAACACGATAAGTTTTTAGCCTGATATTCACCACAATCACAATTTTGGGATTGTAACATGACCCTAAACCTTCTAAGTGGTCTGGGTGTTTGAAGTAGGGCTTGGGTCTCTGTCACAATAAACATGTGATTGTGTTGTTGAAAACAATGTTCGTATTGGATTCTTGTTGACCGTTATTCATTGCCTCGGAGACAACTTTGGAATACTGCTAGCCACAACTTAGACAAATTTGAGGTCATATGTCCACAACATTTCCTCTCATCGAAACATTGTACCCAACATTTTTTGGGTAATTGGTCAAGCAATTTAGCTGCACTTGGCTTATTCGCACATATATCTCCAAGATGCTGCCAATGCATCTTCTCCATGTATGCGTACCCTATAAATATTCAATCAATTTAATACATTATAAATTTCTAATTAAAATATAGTTTAATAAAAAATAAAATATTAAAGATTTTCATCAGCCTGCACGAGTGGTTTATTCAAATGTTTGCAGTTTTGGTTATCGCAAAGGAAATTTTGTGAAATGTGGCGCAGGGTAACATGCCTTCTCAAATCCTTTAAAAAAAAAATCACACGCTAAAGTTGTCTCCTCTTCTACAGTGGCGTAGGCAATCATGAAGATATAGTTAGCACTATTTTGTGTTGTAGTTATCAATAATGTGTCAGTACACTTCCCGTAAAGTCATGTATCATCTACCTATATGATGGGTTTGCAATACGCAAACCTATTAATGCATGGACTAAATGACAAACCCGTTTAAGCATTTTTTTCTAGGTACCATTTCTCCCTCTTCAAACACAGATTTTTTGTTTGAGCAGCGAGCACGGTCCCAGGAACACAAGATTGCAAAGCTCCCAAAACTTTTGGCAGCTTGACATATGATTCTTTCCAGTTTCCATGAAAACTCTTTGCTTTGGTAACCATGTCTTTTTGTAGGATGGACTAAAATTCATGAATGTTTTGATCTTTGCCATCAACATTTTGATCTTTGCCATCAACATTTTGATGGAGACTGTTGGATTCGTTTTGACAATGGGTGGGATGATCTGCGCTATGACGCATTTGTTGAGTTGCCTATGATCCTGTGTGGCGCGAGACAAGTATTATGACCTTTGATACTCTTGATAATCCATTTCTTATGCATCTTTGAATTTCATGCGCCTAAACTCCATGTACAACCATTTTCATGTGCTTTACACATGAAGTTTAGTCTTCTTTAGTCAGAATTTATTGTTTTGCAGTCAAAATGATTTTTGATGTTGTATTCTTTGATTGCTTGAATACATTGTGCTTTTTTCATCGAAGGTCATGCCAACCTGGAGTGCACCTGGTGGTTGTATATGGTTTGTTTGTGAACGAAATGGTGGTGATCAATGTATTGTTGTAGGTGGTCAAGGTTCAACTCCACTGAACACCTAAGTTGGTGATATTACAACGGAGGTGACGTCGATACGGCAACAGCCTCGTCATCGCTTTGGTCATTGTTGTGATGAAATAGCTCTTGATCCTCATGCTCCCTAAAATCATACATGCATTCTTCGTGAAATCGTATAATAGGGTCTTTATTAGTGATGGGATGTTCATTTGGGTTTTATGTTTATGTTTGTGGTTTTTGTGATAGGGGTGATGTTGTAAAATATTGTGATGGATGATAGTTTTGTTGGTGAAATGAGGTTTTTTGGGAATAAGAAAAAGAATCATTTTGGGATAATAGTTGTATGTATGAAGTATAAATGTCAAAGGCTTCTTGTGTTCCAAGGTTGTTGTATAAAGACACTGAATCATTGAAGTCTAGGTTATTGTACGATAATGGTTGTGGAGATGGTAGTTGTGGTTGTGGACACGATGGTTGTGGAGACGATAGTTGTGGTTATGGAGATGGTGGTTGTGGTTAAGAAATAAGCTCAACGTGCAATTCGGCATAATTCAATTTTGGATTTTGGACAATTGTTTTCAGCACACCTCTGAGATCGTCATTGTCGTGTAGTTGTGCTGAAATAAAACGTGTTTGGCCATGATGAAATGAAATAGGGACATGATATAACAACTGAACAACTATTTCAGTTGCCCGAGTAGGGAGACAGTTGTTAATTTTCCGAATCAATTATGTTAACATAATAGACCTACTCACGTATATAAATATTGGGTTCGCACATGAGTATGTCGGTCCACGAACCAGGTCATCTGCAATCTGACCATGGTGGTGATTGACAATCAATATTTCTTTAGGTGGAGCCATGAGTGATGTATGGGGGATGTGAGTAGGAAGACTATGAGAATTAGGAACGTAGGTTACTTTTGTAAGGATGTTGCTGTGTGTGATGTGTTGTGAAATGGTGGGATTATATAGGGTGAGAAAGTTTGGTAGGAGTGTTAGGTGGGAGGGTTGGGTAGGAGAGTTAAGTTAGAAAGTTAGGTGAGAGGCTTAGGTAGGAGAGTCAGTTCATGTGAATGAATAATGTGCAGTTGCGCACATCATAGACAACAACCTATCCGTTGTGTCATGGTTGTTGACCGCACTGTTCCACATCGCACACTGAGTCCACGCGAATTATTGAGATCCACATTAATGTGGTTACTGGTACATGTGAGTGAACAATGTGCAACTGCGAACATCACAAACAACAGTTTGTTTGTTTCATCATGATTGTTGATCGCATTGTTATGCATCGCGCACCAAGCCCACGCGGATTATTGAGATCCGCATTAATGCGGTTTTTGGTGCATGTGAGTGAACAATGTTCAACTACGCACATCAAAAACGACAACTTGTCTGTTGCATCATGACTGTTGACTGCATTATTCCGCATCGTGCACCTAGCCCACGCGATTATTAAGATCCGCATTAATGTGGTTGTTGGTGCATGTGAGAGAACAATGTGCAGTTGCGCACATCGCCGATGACAATCTATCTGTTGCATCATGATTGTTGACTGCACTATTCTACATCGCGAACGGAGCCCACACGGATTATTTAGATCCGCATTAATGTGCTTTTGAAGCATTTAGGATCATATTATTAAAGTAAATTGAAAAAAACAATTGAAAAGCATGGAACAACAACAAATTCATAATATAGACAAACAAAAAATTAAAAGCAATACAACAATAAAATATGTTAAATTATTCGTTCTAATTTCAGTAAATTGTCTAGTTGCTACTCCATCTCCGCCCAACTCAGGTCATTAACTTGAGAAGGTGATGATGAATTATGAACATCAACTTTAAGTTCCATACATATTACACTTGCCATATTTGCAAATGTATCGAACATGCATCAAACACCTTCTTTGTAAATAATTTGAATTACCCTATACTCAACATGACCATTGAATTGGTATACATGATAACAACAACAAAGTGAAATAATTATAGGCGTAACATCATCATCTCTAATTGATGATTGTATTATGGTGATTATATTTGGTAGCGTCATTGTTGGATTCAATAGTATCGATTTTGTCTTGTCACTTTTGAAAACTGCATTTGCACTTGAGCTGTGGATGATCTCACCATTGATATAAATGTACGCATAAATTGGCTCTGAACTCATTTTGCTTGCTCTCTTTGTTTTCTCTCACAATTTGATTTGATGCAACTATACAAAGTCTATGGTGATATGGTGCCTTTATATAATCAATCACAAGTCCATGGTTCATGTGATTTGGAATCTCAATGCGTGACAGTAAGACAATCATGTTAACGTGCTTTTAAATCTCGAGGTCTTACAATGAGACAAAGTGTAAATGTGCTTTGGAGTCTTGACTCAATTTATATTATAAATTAATGGGAGGTGCATGTCAATACCATATTTTCATCGCCCAACTTCAAATTTTATATCATTTGTACCTGGTTTACCATTAAACCTTGCTGTCATGGCTAATATACCTCTATTGCGTCATCAACACATTCACCATTCACATACTACAATTAACTACTTAATCACTTTGTATTGCCATACAATGCCTGAACCATAACCACAAATTATACCATTATTATCATTTACCGGGTTCCAACATATTGCCCTAATCAAACAATGTAGAATTGATCCTACATTGATCATTGTAATGGTTGAACAATGGAGGTCTGGAACACACATCTTTCACCTGCCATGGGGAAGTGCACCATCACACTCGAAGATGTTACACTGCATCTAGGCATTAGGGTTGATGGTCGTGCTGTGACTAGACCTAGCTTCTTACATTGGGATGAGTTATGCGGTGAGTTACTAGGCGAAGTCCCTCCAGATAATGCATGTAAGTTGACATGATTACTTAGCATCTTGTGCACACCATTACCTGAAGAACCAACAATACACCAACAACAATACAGGTGTAGAGCTAACATAATATACATGATTGGTGGTACTTTAATACCTGATAAATCTAGAAATGAAGTTCATCTAATATATTTGAGCCTATTGCGTGACTTCGACAATATAAAAAAATATAGTTGGGGTTTTGCCTATTTAGCAAACTTGTATAGAGAACTGTGTCGGGCATCATCGAAGGTTGGTAGAGTTATGGGTGATTGTGTCATACTATTGCAATCATGAGCTTGGTACCGCATGCCTTTTATTGCACCAAGAGTCCAACGGCTCGAAAAAACTTACCCACTCGCTATAAGGTTATTAAAAATAATGAAATCAAAATTTTTAATTTCAATAACGCGCATTATAACATTACAATGAATAACAATTTTGTTTTGTTTACATTTTAGATGGAGTGGTGGTAAATTAGAACATAGGGGCACACCTCATGGTGACTTGGTCAGGTATAGATCTCATATAGATCATATGGAGAGCCATCAGATATATTACTATCATCAACCGTACCATCAATGTGTACATAGTAACATTTACTAATGTTGCATTGTTAACATATATTTCAGTTTTCTTGGGTCCTATATAGAGGATTTGAAGAACACCTACAAAGACATGCATATAGAGACAGGGACATTTGGTTTGCATGTACTGCAATTATTTGTTTTCCCATAGTGAAATGGCATCAAACAAACCAGGTCAAGCTACAATTTGGACTATATCAACATATCCTTGTTGATCCCATGAATGTTGATTGACTTCACCAGACTGACATGTGAGGCATTCATTACAGTGGTTGGATGGAATATCATGCAGGGTGGATTAACGTATGGAACAGAAATGCAATGATGTTTTAACTGGGCAATGGATTGAAGGGCCAATGACACATACATCGAAGTATATGGAATGGTATAGTCAAAACAATATTTTGTTACTGTCTGTTGCACAACAACCAAATGATCCATGCATAACAATTACTCATAATGTTGCAGGGACAACCGTTGAAGAAACACATTTCCCTGTTCCACATCCTCAGTCAATGTTTTGTACTCCATCACTTGTTCGTCAAACTTTTGGCCAGATTCACGAGTCAGTCAATGCAACTAACCATGAATGGATGACCAATTTATTTGGTGTTGATTTAATACACCAAAATCTGCGACATCATATTTAGCTTCTTTACAACAGTTCGATGCACCATTTTCATTTGGAAAGCAAGGACAAAGTTCTTCAGCTATAGCAAGCCACGATGAAAAAACTAAGACAGAACAACAACATCATCATCATTAGGGAGTACTAGTGATACAGGAAAAAAGAAATTTGCAACGTAATTAACGTCCACTGCCCTGTGGGACTAGTCATCACTTTGGTCATTAAGGTATAAAATATTATGATAATGGGATAAACTGTGTTTAATTATCCTTCTAATGTGGTTTTCAAAATTATGTTAAAGTGGTCATGCCATGTTACGTTATGTTTAAGTGGTCATGTTTTGAAATTTATAAAATTTATGTCAATACATTAAAAATATCTGTGACAAATTTATTTTATAGTTTTCACATCAAAGAATCAAAAAATAATATATTGTGTAGTTTCATCAAGAAGGACCTCAAATTAATGGCCATAAAAAAAAACTGTTTTCGACCCCTTAAACAATGTTTAAGTGACCATGTTATGAAATTTATAAAATTTAACTCCAATACATTAAAAATATCCGTGGCAAATTTATTTCATAGTTTTCATGTCAAAAAATCCAAAAAAAAATATATCGTGTAATAGTTTCATCAAAAAGGACCTCAAATTAAGAGTAAAAAATAAAAATAAAAAAACTATGTTTTATACCTTTAAAACAACGTTTAAGTGATCTTGTCATGCAATTTATAAAATTTATCTCCAATACATTAAAAATATCAGTGGCAAATTTATTTCATAGTTTTCACATCAAAGAATTAAAAAAAAATATATCGTGTAACAGTTTTATCAAGAATGACCTCAAATTAAGAGTAAAAAAAAACTGTTTTCAACCCTTAACACAATGTTTAAGTGGTCGTGTTATGAAATTTATAATATTTATCTCCAATACATTAAAAATATTTGTGGCAAATTTATTTCAGAGTTTTCATGTCAAAGGATAAAAAAAATTTCTTGTAACAGTTTCATCAAGAAAGACCTCAAATTAAGAGTAAAAAAAATATGTTTTCAACCCTTAAAACAATGTTTAAGTGGTCATGTTATGCAATTTATAATATTTATCTCCAATATATTAAAAATATCGGTTGCAAATTTATTTCATAGTTTTTATGTCAAAGAATCCAAAAAGTCTGTGTGAACGATTCAACCTGTTTTTAAATTATTACTACTCAACGTACTGACCTTTATAGCATCTCAAGGCCATGTGCAAGTTCCTAATGAGTGTTCTTTTGAGATACTCAAGAGTAGAATGCACAACACCCTTCGGTTAACCAATGACCAATTAGTGAATGAAATCTACTACTGACAACCAATTAGTGAATGAAATCTACTACTTTGCAATTGAAAAATGATGATAATGTTTGCACAATGTTAATGTGCAATGAGCAATACCCATGTGTTGGCCCTATAAAATTATTATGTACCATCAATAGAACACCCGATGGTATACTTAACCTACTTCGATGCACCATCACTCCTACTCATGATGCAATGTTGTATTATAACGGCAAGTGGAAGATACCATGACAAGACGATTTTTTGGGTTACTCCTTCACTGGAACAACCCTAATAAGATTTGAAATTCTTTCAGGGTGTAGCATCAAAACACTTAAGGATGTCATCAAGCAAGTTCTGTCTATAGGGATTCCCCCTTATGGAATTCACGAATCACAACTAGTCAAACAATTGTTCTTTCGACAGTCAACTCACACAACATATTCAGAAAAATCAATTGAATATCAAATAGTAGAGTTGAAAAACAATGAAGATGTGTTAAGGTGTTAACAAAATCCAACTACTGGACGTGTTTTTGTCCAATAGAAATTTTAGTTATTTTTAACAAACCAGTAATAATCCAACTATTGGAAGAAGACATGTCCATTGCACAACACCTTTCAAACTATGATTAATTTCGTCATTTTCATGTTTTAATTATTATTGTTAATACATTTCATTTTTTCATTTTATTATATTCCGTTTATTATGTTTGTCTCTCTAATTGTTAGTATTTTCCGTTATTTAAGTGTTTTAATTTCTTCATATAATATACCAAAGATGTGATAACTATATATTCATTGTGTTTTTAATCAATTTTCCGATGCGTCTGAAGTAGGAGGAGGAGGAGGAGGAGAAGGAGGAGAAGGAGGAGGAGGAGGAGGAGGAGGAGTGGAGGCAGGTGGAGAACCCATGATCTTTTATACAATAACATACAAAATTGGATTAATGAAAAGAGGATCAGT
>NC_038254.2:15852903-15853900 GCF_000004515.6 Glycine max
TTGAGGAGGGAAACAGGAAGGTTCCGCAGCTAGCCGGCACCCTTACTATAAGTCTTCAGAATTTACTGTGTTTTTTTTCTTATATGTAAATATAAATAATATAAGGTTATGCCATAGGGACATGGTCATTTTTACCCCTAACAATCTTAGAAGTAAATATAGACCATGTTTTTACGCCATACCCTTATACCATTTATATTTACATATTACCAAAAAGAAACAGTAAAATCTTAAGGACAAATAGTTAATAAACTTGTTCATTAGCTGCAAATATCCTTCCCTCCTCAAGTGCAAACTTCTTGCGTAGCCGCTCTTGGTGCTCAGAAAATCCCAAAAACAAATCCCTCTTATGACTAGCTATTTTGAATTCTTTAGTTCCTGAATGTACAACCTTCAAATTGTTGCTCCTTCTCCTCTTTGAGAATGAAGAGGATCTTCATAGGACTTCATCTAGCTGATGTTTGTCGGCAGTTTCATCATCCACCACCCTTTTCTTCTGTGCCTTCTCACGTTCATTGTTGTTAAACCCATATTTATGCCTTCTTCCCTTCATGTCTTGTTTGATCACAACTTTAGCTGAATCTCCCATCTTCAGCATAGTTTAATCTCCTGTCTTATTGTCCAATGCCAAATTTTGATGGCCTGTATCTCTTTTGTTCGTATGTTCTACTGCTTCAGCTTCACAATGCATAGAGCAATCAGAATTTCCGAGTCATCACCAAAGGCTTCTGCATCAGCGTTGACACTCTCCACCCTCTTTAGTTTATGCTTCTGTGTTTTCTTCCATGCTTCCTCCTTATAATTCTCAGATTTATTGTAGGTCCCACTAGAAGGATCAACACCAATCCGTGCCTGTTCCTCCTCTACCAGGTCAATATCTTTCCTTTCACCTTTGCTTTTGAAAACTACACTGTAATTTACAAAACAAAAGTTGACAGGAAAGATATTGACCTGATAGACGAGGAACAAGCACAGATTGGTGGTGATCCTTCTAGTG
>NC_038254.2:15854000-15858293 GCF_000004515.6 Glycine max
CACAGAAGCATAAACCAAAGAGGGTGGAGATCGTCAATGCTGATGCAGAAGCCTTTTGGTGATCACTCGGAAATTCTGATTGCTCTATGCATTGTGAAGCTGAAGCAGTAGAACATACGAACAAAAGAGATACAGGCCATCAAAATTTGGCATTGGACAATAAGACAGGAGATTCAACTATGCTGAAGATGGGAGATTCAGCTAAAGTTGTGATAAAACAAGACATGAAGGGAAGAGAGCATAAATATGGGTTTAACAACAATGAACGTGAGAAGCCAGAGAAGAAAAGGGTGGTGGATGATGAAACTGGCGACAAACTTGAGCTGGATGAAGTCCTAAGGAGGCAAATTGAAACAAAAAACCGATGCCTCAATAAGAGAAAAATGTAGTTGTCACTTACTAGGTTTGGTGACCTCTGTCTCTGCAGAAAATTACATTAGCCGATGTTAATCAATTCTCCTTCATCATGATCATTTCGATTTGCATGAACGTCGTCAGCTTCTTCTTCTTCGACAATGTTACCAGTGATTTGAGCGGTCAAAGGACTAACATAGGTGTCCATGTATGAATCATCATCTTCTACATTAACACCAACTGTTTTGCCCTGCAGAACCACGCACCACCTTTCATCACAAGGGTCTTGCACGTAAAATACTTGTCTAGCTTGTTCTGCCATGATGAAAGGGTCATTGTGGTAACCAAGTTTCTTTAGATCTACCAGGGTAAATCCTATATCATCGGTGCGCACACCGGTGTTGTTGTCAACCCATTTACATTTGAAAACACATACTGTAAATTTCACATAATTAAGCTCCCAAATTTCATCAATGAACCCAAAGTAAGGGATGGAAGCTACACAGGGATTGACATCATTGACACTTGCAAAGTGTTGAGATTCAGCCCTTAGGGTGACCCCGCTGTTTTGCATTGTACTTTTGTCATCTTGTGCTTTTGTGTAAAATGAATACCTGTTTATGTCGTATCCTTGCCAGGTTATAACATTTCTTTTAGGCCCATCTGCTAGTTTTCTTAATGTTTCTGAAGCATTCTCATCTGCAAAGATTGTATCTTTAAACCAATCACAGAAAGTTTTGTTATGCTTTTTCAACGCCCAATTCTTTGACATTTTCGGATTATTCTGTTTGACTAAAGCTTCATGCTTAACTATGTATGGCAAAACTTCATTACTGTTGTTCAAGACATACAAGTGAGCTTGTAACAAATCTTCTACACTTGGAGTGATCACCTGCAGTCCTCTTGAACCCTTACCACCCACTCTGTCATCATGCCGACACTCAGGAAGCCCAACAGCTTTAGCCTTCTCTAAGTATTCTGAACAAAATTCAATGGCTTCTTCTACAATGTACCTCTCAACAATAGATGCTTCCGGACGATATAGATTCTTTGTATACCCTTTTAAGATCTTCATGTATCGCTCAACCGGGTACATCCACCGTAGCTAAACAGGACCACAACATTTGATTTCTCTGACCAGATGCACAATCAAGTGAATCATGATGTCAAAGAAAGCAGGGGGAAAATACATCTCCAACTGGCACAGTATAATTGCGGCCTCATTTTCCAACTCATCAAACATTACTGGATCAATCACTTTGCTACATATAGCATGGAAGAAAAAGCACAGGCGAGTTATGGTGAACCTGACTTTGTTTGGCAAGATATCTCGTATAGCCACGGCTAACAATTGTTGCATGAACATGTGACAATCGTGAGACTTTAACCCTACAAGCTTAAGCTCCTTCAACTGCACAAGGCTCTTAATATTTGAAGAGTATCCTTGTGGAACCTTCACCTAACGAAGACACTGACAAAAACTTATCTTCTCCTTCTTGGACAAAGTATGGCAGGCTGGGGGCAAGTAAATTTTCTTCCCATCAGACCTTGGATGCAACTGTGCTCTTATACCCATATCAGCTAGATCTTGACGGGTATTCAAGCCATCCTTCGTCTTGCCTTGAATGTTAAGGAGCGTCCCAATCACACTGTCACAAACATTTTTCTCCACATGCATAACATCAATACAATGTCTAACGTCAAGATCACACCAGTACGGAAGATCAAAGAAAATGGACCTCTTCTTCCATATGCAACTCTGACTTTTATCCTTCTTTTGGGTCTTCCCAAATACAGTGTTCAGGTGTTGAACCCGCTGATATACCTACTCACCAGTCAACGGTATCGGCGCAATATCATGCTCTTGACTTCCATTAAAAGCTTTTCTCAGTCGTCTGTAAGGATGATTGGGTGTTAGAAAGCGGCGATGCCTACCGTAGACTGTTTTTCTCCCATGTTTCAGTTGTATGTAACTTGTATTTTCTTCACAGATGGGGCATGCATGATGACCCTTAACACTGTAACCGCTGAGATTTCCATATGCTGGAAAGTCATTAATGGTACAAAAAAGCATTGCACGCATTTCAAATGTCTCCTTGCGAAACGCATCAAACACTACAACCCCCTCGTCCCACAACTTTCTCAGATCTTCAACCAACGGACTTAGATAAACGTCAATGTCATTTCCTGGCTGTCTTGGGCCCGATATCATCATACACAACATCATGTATTTTCGCTTCATGCACAACCAAGGAGGCAAATTGTAAATTACTAGCAGAACTGGCCATGAACTGTGTTGAGTGCTTAAGGTGCCATATGGATTCATTCCATCACTGGCTAGTCCAAGTCTAAGATTTCTTGGCTCATTCCCGAAATCCGGATACAAACCATCAATCTTCTTCCACTAGGAGCAATCAGCCGGATGACGGACCATTCCATCAGAAATCCTTCCATTTGCATGCCATGTAAGGTCTTTTGCGTCGTCCTCGTTAGCAAACAGACGCTTAAACCTTGGAATGATTGGAAGATACCACAAAACCTTCGCTGGGGGGCCCTTGTTGGAGTTTTCATCAGAATTGCTTTCCTCTTCATCCTTCACTTTGTACCGTGAAGTCCCACAGACAGGGCATTTGGACATTTCTTGGAATTCATACCTGTAGAGCATGCAATCATTGGGGCAAGCATGAATCTTCTGATACTCCATACCCATCAGACACAATATCTTTTTCGCCTTATAGTAACTTTTAGGCAGCGTGTTGTCCTCTGGAAGCAGATTGTGCACTACCTGAAGCAGTGAGGTGAAACTTTTGTCACTCCACCCATACCTGGCCTTCACATTAACCAAACTTAACACAACAGACAACAGGGTTAAGGAATTCTTGCAGCCTGCATACAAAGGCTTCTTTGAATCACTCTGTATCCTTCATACACAGGGGCGTGTGCTTGTTGAAAACACTCTTGTCCAAGGTCACGAATCATGTCTTCCAAGCGATCTCCCATTTCTACATCAAACGGTTCAGATTGGGACCCAGTATGCATGTCAATCACTTCACCATGCCATATCCACGTCGTGTAATTCTTCTCCATCCCATCACACAATAGATGGTCCCGTATGTCATCAAGTAGTTGTTGTCTTCCATTCAAACAGTTGATGCAAGGACAATAATATTTTCCTTCTTCATTCGGTCGACCTTTTTCTGAAGCAAATTGCAAGAACTGTTCAACGCCATCCTCATATTCTGGGCTCATGCGACTTGCATTCATCCAACTTCGATCCATCTAAGCAATTCCATGGATGAAAATCTCACTTTTTTATTTATAGGTGTGGCCCTATCCCATTTAGGAAAACTTTCTTTTATGTTAGCTTCAATCGTCAAGGTTACCATTATTTACAAAAATTTGACTAAATTTCGGCAGCATTTCGCATTGGTCTCCAAGTACACGACATGACATCGGTCAAATGAATTTCCCGATAATCAAGTATGCACTCGGAGAACAACTTGAAATGCATTGAACCGAAATTTAATCAAATTAATGAAAATAATAATAACCTTCACGAATGAATCTAACATAAAAATACCAGTCTCCCCAAACTGTCCAAACGGAAAATTCAAGACTAAATTCAATGACTAATGCAAATTGTCCGCAAGAGTCATTGCATTCAGTCTCAAACGGGAATCTAAGGTTCACTCAGCATGAACAACAGTTGTTTATATAGCAAATTACACTGATCACATACAAGAACATACAAAAGGTAAAATTCAATTACAGGCAAATATAGACATCAACAGTTGTTTATGTCTCTAATTTAAAATGCTGGGTTTGAAGGGTGCTTATGCTTTATTATTGTCGTTGGGTATATGTCTGTGTGTGTGTGTGGCTGTTTGTGGTTGTGTGTGTGTGTGTGTGTGTGCGTCTGTGTGTGTGTGTCTGTTGTCG